>NC_070580.1:9982368-10282368 GCF_027409825.1 Scomber japonicus | reverse complement strand
TTAGGTTCTTCATGTAATATACATTATTAGTAGAATGGAAATATTACAGTAATGGTAAATACAGTGTGAATTTTTTATAACATTCACAACTTCATTTTAAAGTATTATAAGAAAATCCTATATAGTTGAAACTAAAAGGCAGCAGTACAGGCTAGATGAACTACATAGCCAAACACAAACATTCAGTTTGGCTCGAGGCAACAGACGATTGGTCTTGAAATCAAACTGTGTCAAGATGAAAGCTCTATATTTTTTACAGGTGATTTATGATAATGTAAATGATGACTGAATGTCTACACAGTATGTTGTAGGAAATGTGTTCGGGACACCTTTTTTGAACTTGTCATGTCGTTGTGTTTAATTAGTTGTTCAACTCTTACTTCAGTGTGGCCTTTAACATGAGTTGTGAAAGATCAAAAACTTCACATAAATATAGAGTAAATAAATGTGCAGGACTGATGTGCAAACTGTTTGAAGGAGTATAGAATGGATGGAGCATTTCAAACAACAATACTTTGACAGTTATGATTTTTTTTATCTCCAACAACAAGGACAAAGCTACAGTACAGTCTTTACATGATGATGGTGGAGGAATGAGAATGGCACTTGGACAAATCTTGGTTTGTGTTGATGTGTTTTATGGCAGGTAGAACAGTGACTGAAGCATCCGGCTTGGTGTCAGCAGTGTAGAGTGATACTAGCGTTCTGGTATTAATAATAGCTTAGACACCCTTTCATTTAAACACAACTAGATACAAATAAATCCTTTCATGATCAACATAAAGCCTTTCTCAAATGCATCCAGGACAATAATGATTCATGTTGTAAAAGCACAGATTGCCTAAGCATTCAAAGTCTCAAGCGACTTCATTTTTCTATTGGCATTTTTCCCAACAGTAGGGAATACCCATGCTGAGCCATGCATCCGGTGAGCATCTGCAATCAGAGGTTGTGATGCGCTCACAGCATGAGTTTTCCCTACAACAGGATGCAACAGTAAAAGGTGTTGTTTACCTTGATGATGTGTTGGAGGGTTGCTGGTTCACACAAACTGCAGAAATTGCCTGCCGCCCGCAGCTCTTCATCTAACCTTTTCAGTGTGGCTGTTTTTCTATTTTACTACACAATAAACGCCTCCCTGTGGTTCTGTTACCTAACAGCGAGGGTGCTATCTGATAGATGAAAATAAATACAAGAACGTTGAATGTCATTAGTTACACAGGATCAACAAAAATACTGTCATCCAAACAATAATAGTGCTTTTTCTCTTACCGTCTACGCCCATGTTGAGACAATCAGTGGAATATGAGACATGGTGTAGTTAAGGGAGGAGAATGTCATGGTTCAGCTTTTATCCCAAGCATGGAAAAGAAATCAAGGGTCAGCATATATTATATATTACCTGTGTTGAGCTTATAGTCAAAAAGTATATTGTTACTGCTTGACATGCAACCTCATGACTAGAGTATACTGGGTCTGTGGAAAAGATCCTTATTTGAGTCTTTTGAGCCAGTCATTCCACTAGAGTACTTTTAGAATTGGAGTTTTCTATCACAGGATTATACAGAGAATCATCTGCAATCATCTCTGCTCATCTAAAGTAAAGTACTGTGGTCCACACTGGTCTACATAAAATGGGAACAGACTTTTGTTTTTTTGAATCCTATAAAGACTAGTCACCTCACACATAGCAACTTCTTTCCACAAATATTCACAGATTTTTATAGTATTGAATGACAGAATACATACAGTGATTACCAGACCTGAACTACAGATAGACTATAATTAGAGCTGTGTCACCAAGCAACCCCCAAATACCTTGAGAACTACAAATTTGTGCTCGACTGCACCAAAAGCAGAAATGAAGGTCATCCAGAAACATTTGTCACAGCAAACATATGGGTGTAATAAGAGAGGACGAAACTGGAACCTGGGCTAACTAGATTCTAAAATATTATTCTCAGTCACAACACACTGCACTATTTTGTGTCCGCTCGCCTTTTTACACAGTTAAGTCTTATTGGTGCTGCTCACACCTGTCAAACATGTTTAAAATAACCCTAATGGGGACGCCTGGCAGTGAATGGATCAGAAGGCAAACCATTACAATCATTAAACACCACATGCTGTATGATTTTATTTCCTCGCTGTCAACACCAACCGGCCTGGACTGGAACTAACTTGATCCAACTCGGTCTGATCTATCATTACACCCAATTCACAATAGCTGTTGTTGGCCCAAGATTGTGATAATGATAAATAACAGACTCTCACACTGATATGGACATTTTGAATTGGTCTTATTTTACTAAACCCATTTATTGAACTTACTTTATTGGACTTCTTTTACTGGACATAACAACTAAGAACTAACTGTTTTCTGTTTCTACAACCTTAAAATTCTCTTTCTTTTTTTGGAATTTCATAGAGAACTTGTACTGGAAAAGGAACTGTCAATTTTTTAAGGCTTGAAAGTCCATTGGGTCACTGTGTGCGATACCAGGCAGTACAAATGAATATACCTGACTTGTGCAGAACCCCACTGTGCAATGACGGATTGAAGAGCAGTTTGAAAGTACTGCCTTATTTCTGTGACAGAGGAAAAAGGGGCAGAACGGTTGGTTACACACAGCCGCAAGGCACCTGTCACAGTCTATGACCCCACTGCTCACTCACAACAGGTGGCAAACCTTCAGGCAGTAATGGCCATCTCCAGGATCCATTCTCCTATCACGTAGGTTCCGACAGATCTCACCTTTCCTTATTTCTCCCCCTCCCTCTTTCCTCATCCGCCCCATACCTTTTGTACAAACCTCTTTTGGCTGGAAGCAAAGCCATTCCTGCCTTGATTGGATTCTATTCTTTGGCCCGCAGTGAAAAATGAAGTAAGAGGGGAGCTGGAGGTGGGAGGTGGTGTGAGTGCTCATAAAGTAGTCTTGGCCAGGACAAATGTGAGTGAGATACAGATGCAGGTGAGGGTTCAGGTTGTAAAAATTGTGTTTCTTATCTTTCAGGATATGAGGACTGGAGTTGTAGTGCGTGTTGTGGTTGATTTTTGGTTCTATTTTTAAAAAAAGAATCACAATTTGTTTTCTGAAAGAGGAACTGAGATAATTTACCCAAAACAAGGGTGAATATTTATGGCATTTCAAAAGAGCTGGATTCCATATTTCATAACATGAAATCAGGCTTGGTGGAACATGTAAACTAGTAACAACTAACATAATGATATGTAGATGATAGCCTGTCTTTCGGGATTACTTCTTTATGTCCTCCAGATGAAACCTTGTCTCCACCAGGCAGGTAGCCATCTGCCTACTGCGTTAGTTTTTTACCGTCAAGTGAAACTTCAGATGCCACTGTCTGTCAAGAGGTGTCTCCGCTTGTGACATGGCCAATCTTTGACATAATGCTCAGTCTGTCTCTCTGCAGTCCCAAGAAGGGGCTGTCATGCTTCAGCAGGCCGGATAATTATTTCCCTCTTATCCCTCCTTGCCAGGGCCAATCCTAGCCTTCAATAGAAGCCAGGGACCGCACCACTTCCCATCACCTCTCTCCGTCTCTTTTCTTCTCCATCTCTCCTCTTCCATCTGTTTCACTTCGCCTCACTCTCTGACTTCAAGACCCTCTTTTTTCATCAGTCTGTCTTTGTGTCTTTCTCTCTTTCTTGTTCTGTATCCTCTCCAAGAATAGATTTTCACAGGCAAAATAGCTCCTCGCTTTGACAGGATTGAAGCTCAAAGTAGTAAACGTTCCACAAGAGATTGCCATATGCACATCTTTATTACACGCTTTGCATTTGATTCTCCCCAACACGTATGAAAAAGAACACATGGAAACATGCTCTTGTTTTTCATGCAAGCACTAGTGCTGTGATCTGAAACACAATTACACAGTGTTTCTAGAAATTCAGTCTTTCCAAGAAACTGTCTGAATGCGCCACTGTGACAAGTGTATGTTTACTTTTATCTTTTGTAACCATGCAGAATATTTCATAGTTTGTAGGATATGCAGGTTTTATTTAGTCATTTAATTTTAAACATGTACCAACAATGCTCTGCAGTTGTAATAACTGTTTACTTGTGTCAGTGAAAATGTCTGTTAAATAATTCCATCCATTTGTCATCGGCCTAGATATGTAGTTCTCACTTGGCTGTCCCTTCACCTGAACTAGCACAGCTACTACTGTCTGGTTTGGATACAACGTAAGAAACCGACATCACACGTTTGACTTCAAACACAATTATCGTTCCCCACCAACAGCCGTCTCACCACTCCAAGATGTGTGATTGTAGCCAGCGGGCCTTCCTTGATTTGGAAGTTGTGCATGTTGACCTGTGGCCCCAGGGCAGAGCGTAGGGGCCCCCAGCAGATCGAAAACAAATAAACAAGGCCTGCCAGAGAGGGATGTGACAGTACAGGCTGTCTGCAGTAGATAAGACAGAACAATAGCCCTTAATAGGGCACAGAGAGACACACACCCATCTCCAGCCCTGCCTTTTTCTACTCCTATCTGCTTGCTGGTAACAAAGGAAAACAAGATGCTTTCCCTTTTCTTTCTTCCCTGCAGAGAGATTAGCAGCGCTTAACAGGGGTATGGGCATGAAAATGTGTATTTGAGTGATAATTCAGCAACGCTCGCACAACTCGTGACAAGGAGCCTGGTAGAATGAGAAGGAGTACAATGCTTTTACTTCCCTCCGGGCTGAAACTTGGAGGAGAAAAGTACATCATATATGTCAGCTATTTATTAGTCTGTGGAAGGAATATGATTTTTATGAATTTTTGAACATGATGTTGCTTTCCAGTGTTGTCTTTATATTTCAGGTCCATACAGACAACCATTGATTTGTAACTTTATTTTTTTGTTTTGTTTTTAGTTTGTTTTTTAATGAGACTTTTTCCCGTGTCCATAATACTGTAACAACACATACTGTTCATAAAATGTCAAACATGGATCCAAGACACATTTTATGCTAACACACAGATAGGAATACAATATTAGACTACGTGAGCATGTCAAATTGTCTGGGTTATATTTCTTTCTTGTCCTAAATGCAGTTAGTGGGGTTTATAACAGCAGGCAGAAAAGCTTGTTTCTCCTGTGAAGCCACTTTTTTGACTTTGACACAAAAAAGCCTTAGCCGGGTATCAGAAAGCCAGCAGCAATGATCCTATTTTGTTAAATTTGAATCATTTCACCAACGCCCAGGTAGAAGGCAGCGGCTCCCGCCATAACACTGCCTGAAAGAAGACACAAAGATCCCATAAAAAGAGCGACTTGGCACATTATACCTGATGCCTTTATGCTGAGCTCTGATGAAAGAAATCCACCCTGCTGCCAAGTTAGCTCACCTGAAATGAATGCCTTTAAGGAAAAAGAGGCTGTACTTGGCTTGGTGACAGGAGGTAAAACGCTGCTGAGTACGATGTTGAAGATTTAAGACGGATCTCAATGTCCAATGCTATTTCATACCTTAAGGTAGGATTTCTGAGACACTGAGAGCCTGAATGGAGCAGAGCAGTGATTTTGATTGGAGAAGGTATCAAACCAAGAAGATTGTACTTAAATTTGGCTCCCATTCTTTTGGGCAGTTCATCATTGTTACATTTTAACCCCATATGGTTCAGCAACATGCTTAGAGAAGGCAATATCTTTTGTAACTAATAAGCAATGTGCAATTTTGAAACTGAATGAGCCTTCACAGAAAGATGAATCATTTTCCTTTACTACTTCTTCAATTCTACCTTCAATGCCTCTGTATATTTTTAGTCTGAGGCTGCATTCCCTCAGGTCACACAGTATTTAACCACAATATCCCCCTTCAAAAGACAGGGAGATGGTTGTGTGTGGTTTTGGATCTAGAAGCTTTACTCAGCATAGGTAGGTGTTTATAGAAGTACATAAAGTCAAATGTTTGCTTACGTTCAGTTGTCAGTTTGTACAGGGGAAATAACATCCCTCTGGTTGTATACCTGTATACTTACATGTAAACCAAAACCAGAGGAATTACAAGAAAACACAAACTTCCAGCAAAGTGTGACTCAGTCCCCGCCACATCCATATTTCTATAAACTGCATTTACTTGTGTGCCAAGCAACATAAATCATGTCTTATGTATCATTAATATACATGGGTGTCAATAGGAGACGCATGAATGGAAGAAATATGGTTCTTCCCAATAGAGACAGAGTTGAAAAATGGGCTGTAGATAGGAGGAGAATAGAGTCTTCTCTAGTGAAGCTATAAAAGGCATCTAAATCTCTACTGCCCCCCAGTGGGGACCACATAATTCAGTGTGTGTGTGTGTGTGTGTGTGTATTTGTGAATGTTTGTTGATGTTTGTGAGGCCCTTAGTCAAACCTTACAATGTGATATAGTGTGTGAAGCTTCACCCGCCCATGCCCTGTGTTGTATAATGTGTGGACGTCTCCTTTTATATACAGATATTCAAGTCAAATATTGTGCTGTATCGCTATGACTCAGTGCTTAGTGTGTACATGAAGAACACTTATGTAAATCTTTATATTACCCCCAGTCATTGCATATGAGAATGTTTGCTTCACAGAACGCTTGTTAAAATCTCTGCACATGTAGTCAGGAGTGGAGCTAGACTCTCAGCACAGAGGGGGCAGAATGTCCTCAAGGTTCCCCTTCTGATAAAGTCATTTTAAAACCCACAGCCGTTAAATAGCTGATATATTCTATCCGGTATATATACATAAGCACAAATTGTCAGTCACTGGACCAAGCAAGCCTATGTTTAAGAAAGCATACAGTGAAGCCGCTTTGTCAAACAAGCTTATTCTAAAGAACAATACAAAGAAAATAGGTTGCTATTTGCGTTAAAGTGTTTCAGCACCAAGGACAGCGCACAGCGTTCTATGTGCATTGATTGACTAACTATTCAGCACAGCAACCAATAGACAACCACAGATCGGTTGCAATGTGTCACTTCTATGTCTTTCTTACACATAAATAACATAAACAACACCAGAGGCAGTGACATAGGCAGGTATTGAGAAGCAGTGAACATGGAGTTAAACAGCAGATTGATATAACTGATATAATCTTCTGACTGATTTCTTCATGCCCAATTTTCAGTTAATAAAGACTAGTTATGGACGTTTCACTGATCAGTTGTTGTCTTTGCTGAGCTTGTTGTAGTTTAGTGGAGTCCATTTGTGAGGTCCACCATCCTCTTATAGGAAAAAAATCATCTAAAAAGGTTAACAAACTTTGTATATATCGCAGCCTCTATTTAAAACTCCGTCCTTCATAGTAACAAATCTGCCAACCACATTGTCTTTGTCAATGTTTATGGTCCCGCTCAGCACACAGCAGAGTAAGAGTGGAACAGAAATAACTCTTCAAGAGCTTTAGATGGCTGAAACTTTGTCTTGCAAGATTAATTTACCACAAACATAAAATGACACAAATAATGTTAGAGTTAAAGTTTTCAGCAAAGTAAGTCATAAACTTCGAATCGCTGCTTCTGCAGTCTTCAATTCAGACAACCACTCTGCCATTGCAACCCACTTTCTGGTAGGAGGGAGGATTTTGTCTGTAGTGATAAGAACTACCATAGAGAATGAATAGAAAAAAAGTTGAGAGTTAAGCTCTACTACTGCTGCAGTTCTACCCAGTTGGGTCACGCACTATGACCCCAGCGGCGCCCCCACTGAGCATGGGCCCTGAGGCGGTCGTCCCCTCTGGCCCTGCGGTCACTCCACTTATGCATGTAGTTCATAGAAATTTAAATCTGTTTCATCTCTATGGTGGTCAGGCTTATAGCTGTACAGGTCACACACAGACTCAAGCCTAGGGATGTAGTCAATGATATTCAAACTCCAGATATCTCCTTCATTTTTTTAAATTGGTGCTGTATAAATTCATGGTGGCAAGCAGCAGAACTGTCGACCCTGTGCCCCTGCTGTGGGCCACAACTGCTCAGGGCAATAAGGAAACACACACTTATCACACGTGCCCTAAGGCAGCAAAGAATATAGACACACACACACAGTGAACTACAGATCACACCTTACAGGCTGTCAGAAGAACTGTTCAATACATGAGGTTTGTTATTATCACACTGCTGAACTATGCAGTCACAGTTTCACACTGTCTGCCACCTTTCATACATGTACATCCTGGCCAGTCATTGAGTAGACCATATCACAGTAGAGTGGTTGTATAATATAATGTCTGAATGTAGCTTTTTTTGTACTGTATTAATCTGTAGTAGAGCTCATTCCAGTTAATGGAAAAGTGTGTCTAAACGTATCGACTGTTACTGTACATCTGGCTGTGTACCTGTGATCCCCCATGTTCATGCCTGTGGGGTTTGTCAGTCAACACAACTCATCAACACTAATAGTGTCAGTCCTAGGTAGAATGATAGCTGCTTCACAATAAGAGAACCAGCATATGATTGTAAAAGTTACACATTGCAGGCACTTTTATTCAAAGTGACATTGACAATTGTTGTTTTTTTTAAATAGTTAAAATTAAAGTAAGAAACAACTGGAAGTAGACAAATGCATAAAAATTACCATAAACAACAAGAATGTAGTGTAATGAACAAAGTACTAGAAGGTTAAAGAGGCTCAAGTATTTAGGTGCTCACAGAAGAGCTGAGTTTCAGGCGTTTCTTGAATGCGCCAAGGGAGTCAGCAGACTGTATGGAGCTGGGTAACTCATTCCAACACTGCAGAAACACAAACAAGAAGAGTCCGGGAAAGTGATTTCATTCCAGGCAATGATGATATTACCAGATGTTGTTCATTTGCAGATGTGCGATGTGAAATTATGAGACACACTATCAAAATGAGTTTGTCTCGCAGATGTTTGTCAATATCGTGTATTAAAACACTTTCGCTCAAGAGTTTAACTATACTACTACTTTTTTTATTGTGTTTTAATGTTTCCAATATTACTATAATTGGAGTATATTGTAAGTTTTTTTTCTTCTAATTCTTACTGTTAAATGTTTGTTTTTATGTAAAGCACATTGAGTTGCCCCTAGGTATGAAATGCACTATATAAATAAAGCTGCCTTGCCTTGCCTAGTGCTGAATATAAAAAACAGTACAGTACAGTAAACTGCAAGCAGCATTAGCAGCAATACTCTACTCTACTCTACTCTCTACTTATTACATTAGTGGTCAATTAACTGAGTGGTGACATGAACCTAACCTTGGTTAACTGGATTGTAAAAAACACCCATTAAAAAAACGGATAATTTGAAGAAAAACAAACCTCTACCTTTGTTTTCTTTGCTAAGTAATCATTACACAAGTGAGATAATGAAATCTGACGTGTCCTGCTTGAAAAGAAAATAGACTGCCATTATTAGCCTCCACTTCATCCATTATTTTTAATACATCAGAACATCTCATCATGTATTATCACTTTTACAACCTGCAAGGTCAAGATTTCCTTGTTATTTCCTCATTTTAACATCTGAGTCCAGTTCTCTTGTATGTTGAGTCTGCTGTTTGTCTGCATTTTCTCCTTATTTTTTGCATTCCTGGTCACATCACTGTGTGATACTTAATCAACATGAAACAGTTCTCCATGTTGACCCAGCAGCCTGCTTGAGTTCTTCGCATGGCAACTGAGTCTTTTCTGCTCCAGCCTACATCTGTGTTTGTTTTTGGAGCTGTCTCATGGTCCTGTGTCATTTGCTGCTGTTTATAAGGAGATGCTCATTTGGATAGCATGTAGAGGACAATGCCATGGCTGTCGCTGTGATAGCTATCCAAGTCCTTGATCTCCTCTCCCTGTAAACATCATTACCACACACTGGAAACATACACATTCACAACGGGCACGCACATGCACGCACACACCCACAAGCTGCTCATCCAAATCACCGCTAACAGATTAGCAGTGATTATAAACAAACATGGAGGATTAATCCTGTGTGCTCTCAGTCTACTTTTCCACTGAGCTAGCCAGGGTAATTACCAAGTGCTAGATTGTTAGTGTAATCGCACACATACACACACACACACACACACTCTCGCTGCCTTGCTTCGCTTCTTAGTGATATCAGTTTCGTGCTTATTTTGTGAGAAAGTTAAAGATATCTTTAGCTTGCAAAGAAACTGCGAGACGGCTTCTTTCTTTGCAACCACAGCGAGTCAGCACACTGTAAAACTCAAAGGTGTGTTCTTGTTGCTGCTGAGGAAAAGTGGACCCTTTGACATGTTCAAATGGTTACAAGTGAATTTGAATTCGAGGGTCATTATCAGGGTGGGAATTCCACTTTTTTGATCAGCCAAAGACTTTATGTAGTTCATTCTGTTCTATGAACCAGTCAGATAGCTACCAGACCCCAGTATGTAAAAGGGTTTTAAGAGATAAATGAGATACATGGCACAGCTAGCTCTGTTTGAAAAGCAGCCGGGTGTGCAGCTTCTGTTGTCACCACTTCCCATTAAAATATTGCTTTATTATTTGGTCCCAGTGTTGCCACCTTTACCTGCTGCTGGCCTCTTAACTTCTGCAATATATCTTTTCTTTTCTGGTTCTACTGTGACAGTATTGTATTGCCTCGGGATATGTAGCCTCTGAGTGCACGACCTAAACCTAGTTGGTGGTGGTGAGGCTGTACTATTAATGTTTCCTTTGTGAGATTTCAGTTGGGTTTTTTTCACAGGTGTGGTAAAGCAAGTTTCCAGCTATATTGGTCATATGTACAGTAAATGTAACTGTGAGAACCTGAAATCTACATCTGCCAATGGTTTCATGTTTTATGCTTCACTATAATGGCTGTTGGACATTATACATGTACATCCATTGTACAATATCACTTGGATTTGGCAACAGGTGTTAAAACACAAAAATAAAATGACTATATGGTCAAGAATCACATGCATTTCAGGACTGTCGCTTTTCAATGCTTCAACTGCTACCCTGTTGTCACATACAGATGGTACACTGAGTTTTCTTTTCATATGTTGGCATCTCCAACATTATTTAAATCCTTTCTTTATGTCTTTGATCTCAGGTTGAAGCCATCCTGGTCAACATTTTCGGGGGGATCGTCAACTGTGCTATCATTGCCAACGGCATCACCAAGGCCTGTCGAGAGCTGGAGCTGAAGGTGCCTCTGGTGGTCAGGCTAGAAGGTGGGCAATAATAACGCACATACACACACACACACACACACACACACATGCACAGATCTAGGTTTGACCTGTCTGACCCTCTTAGTAAACCTGTCCCAGGTGACACTCCCACTCGTATATTATATACTACGCATCATCCCCCTTCAGATTCACAGATCATTGATCTCAACCTAGCGTGTGATAAAAGCACTTGAACTTAATGAGGATTCCGTGATGTTGGATAATGACAGTGGCCTCAAGGCTACAGTACACAACCAAGTTCACACCACCAGCAGTCATTGTCACTCATCTTGATGAGCTGTTTAGCATACTCTACATTTTGAGGCTGAGATAAGCAAGCATCTGTCACACCACCATAGGCATCATGCAAGCAGATTGTGATTCAGCCAATCTCTAATTGAATTTCAAAAATACATTGTACTATCTGTCTTCAAACAGGAATTTTCCTAAACCTCTATGCTATATTATTGCATTGACCTGCTAGTCCAGTGTACACAACCTTGATGGCTACTAACTCTGTCTACCTCAAATAGTGCATACTACACAGGCAAATAATCACTAATTATAAAATTATTTACATTGTATGTATTAGATATTAAATATATCAGTTTACATTTTTATAGTGATAATTCAGTATTAAAGATGGACCAATTTAAAGCATCTTTTCCTCACCTTTTCTCAGACTTTGAAACCATTAAATTATTTTTGCTGCGATCCCTGGAGCCTATCCATCTTCATTGTGGCCCAGTGTCCCAGTAAGAACAGCAGCAGCAGCGCATTTCTCATACGTGTCACATTCTGCCGCGCCCGTCATTAGCGGCAGCCAGAATAACAGTAGAGACGGCACTGATTGGCTCACCTTTCAACCTATATATGCTAATGAAATGTGTGTCAGTTTTGTGTGTTATGTGTGTGTGAGTGTATGCTTGTGTCTGTGTAGGTGTGCGTGCATGTGTAGAATGGCAGCAGTGACTCCCGGAGGCGCGGGGGCCAGTTGGTGGTTAGCTTAATTGTCAAGATCCTGCTGAGTGGTGTGTCCAGAGCAGCCGTTCATACTGTATGTCCTCACACACTGTGCTAATATGGTTTGTAGGTCAGGTACGTCTGTTTTGAGAATCCAACTGTGTGCAGGGGTACAGTAGCGAGGTGTGGACATGGCTGTTCAGTGCATAATAGTGTGTGGAAAGTTTAGTTATCATGTTAGTGTGGACAACGGGTCACCAGCCCTTAACAATGTAGAAAAATGTTTCCACTATTTTCTACCTAAACAAAAACCAGTGTCATGGAGTTGTGTAATATTAGTGCATTTTGTCTCAAATAACATTGCACCTAAACCAAAAGTGGAGTTACAGCAAGGACAGATGTGTGGCTACAACCCAAATCCCACAAATTACCACTGTAAACAGATTAACAAGGAAACATTGTTGCCAGTTCAGATACTACATATGCACCTGTGTAGTTTGTATCTGACATCTGTCCTCATGTTGCTGATTAAACACACAGCTAAATATGCAGGATGTTTAAATTTACATTCGCCATGTGGCTGAAGGGCTGTGGTGAAAATTAACCTAGTTCATTTACTCAAGCTCTGTATTTAAAGGTGCAGCGAGTAGAATTTATTGGCATGTAGCAGAACAGACTTGGCAGTAATGAAATATAATATTCATAAGTATGTTGTAAATAGCGTATATTATATATATTCCACCATTGAACAAAATAAGCAGGGAGTGATTTCAGACACTGCCGGGGAGTGGGTCCTCTTCCACAGAGCCCGCCATGTTGAACCACCATGTTTCTACCGTAGCCCAGAATGGACAAACAAACACTGGCTCTAGAGAGGGCCTTTCACATTTTTTTTAGTTTTGGGGCCACCAGGGGAGTGGTATTCAGTTGGTTGCAATCTGCAGCCTCACCACTAGGTGCCACTAAATCCTACACACTGGACCTTTAAGTACAATTTTGGGGTGCTTCTATTTTACTTGACTTGTTCCATATTATGTTACTTAATACTTCTACTCCACTCCACTACTACATTTAATTAGTAGGTACAATTAGCAATTATTTTTCAGATTGCGATCTCCCATCCAAAACATATCATATGTTACTAATTTATGTTCATAGTATCAGATGAATGGTTATCAAATTACTAACAGATCAAATAGCTTAACATGAATTAGTTCAAAAAAAGATCTGTAACTCTAACTATTAAATAAAGTAATCAGAATGATCCAATAATATAACACTGATAAGGGCCACCCTGCATAACAAGTACTTTGTTTAACAAGTGAAATTATGAATGGAAGACCTTTGATTCTATTTCTATTTTACTTAAGTAAATAATTTGACTACCTCGACACTGCTGAACGGTGACTATACAGCTGCTGAGATTTGTCACAGCAGAAACGACTACATTGGCAATCAAAATAGACCCTTAATTAGTCACCACTCATTTCTCATACTAGGCCCTGTAATTCAACCTGACTCTCAAACAGGCTGAGTCCAGAAGGTCACTGCTGGTGGTTGATTCAACCACGTTTTTCTGGCCCAGGCCTAATCCAAGCTTTAGCTGTGGGTCATTACATCCTAGGCTGCAGTCTTGTGGAGAAGATTGGTTCAGAATCAATCAGCTCAGCTTGCTAGACTGACCGCAGGGCAGTGGGAATGGCCCAGCACTCTTCAACAGGATCAGAATGGATTAACTGGCACACTTTTAATTGGGAAGACTCTTCTAAACGGCCTGGGTTGATTGCATTGGTGGAGAGTTGTGTATTCCCATATGCGGGCAAGAAGGGGCATGCGGTCTAGATGCTGATGGGAGCTGAATTAGTTGATACGGGTGCATGAGGTGTTATTTTTTTGTTTTTTTTGTTTTTTTGTGGGCTGAGAATGTCTAACTAAAACACACCCTGCTTATGAGCCACTTCATCAGCCCTCTTGTTCATCCATTGCAAATTCCTCCAAAAGCTTTAACACAGGCAGAAATTACAGATGCCTGTGTACACACTAATGTTTAGGGTATTGAAAGTACCTGAGGAAGTACTGCACTGCCCCCTTTGGCCACAGTATGAAAATGAAAACAGTACACAGTGAAGCTGCTGTCTCCCACTATGGAAAAATTCTCCTTAAATAGCCCTCGGGGTCCAGGGAAAAAAGGTGACTGCATTCGCTTAACTCTGTTCGAGGCCTATTGATTTACTGTGCCATTCCACAACTGTCAAACAGTGGAGGCTGTTTTCACCTTAAAAGGAGATCTGGCCATTTTTTTCCTCCCATTTAATTAAAAAAGAGGCACAAAGTCCTTTAGTAAGGCTTAGATGGCTCCTTCAGTCCTGACAATGTCATTACAGTGTAAATACAGCCATCTGCTGCAGCATACGTACACACATAAACAGATATACATGTACACACACACACACACAGTTTATATACACCCACATTGGCTGGCATTGATGCTGAATTCTGACCCCTGCTTTGGTTTTCTCTAGCCTTTATGGTGTATATACTAGTCTCTGTGTGATATCTGATAGCTATACGATGTATGTCCCTCTTAAACAACAGTCTAGACAACACAAGAAACAGGAATACTCTGATTAATGAGTGGCTAAGAACATCAAAAGAAAAGCATATGCAGCGTTAAGGAGTATCCCGCTCTGCGTTCAGATGAGAAGCTTTTCATGTTTGACACACAGGATGAGGAGAGAAGAAGAGAAGGAGTAGGTCTCATCCATTCATTTCTACCTGTGAAGAGAAAAACTCTCTCACTGTTTGGTGCTGATTATTATGAGGATTAACAATCAAAGTCAGAACAAGTTTGATGACATTCAGCGATGAAAGAAAATGTTCTTAAATCAATAATTCAGGGTAATTGGAGTGAAGATGCACAGAGAAGCAACTATTTTCTGTTGCGTGACACAAACTACTGTATGTAACCTGATGTGTGTTGTCTGTTCTGGAATATTCAGCGTTACTGTGAAGTGTTTGTTTCATCTGTGTATCTGCTTGTCTATTAAATTAGCCACACTGGAAAGTTTATTAGATTAGTTTGGTGTCTTGTCAGTGACAAAAAAAAATATTAGGATAATCTCAGTAGTGAGCCTAAACACATACACTGCAGCAAGTGTTCTAGATACATAAAATTGTCCTTCTCCTGTTTCAAAGTAGCTTTACAAACTAATATGAAGAGCTTTCACGATGTGCATTCAAAAAAATTCAAAGACGGTGTGATTTATCCAGATTTAAATTTGCCAAAAGAGTGTAACGATTCTCAGGCATCCTGGTTATCATAGAGGTGCAAGTCAAAGGTAACTGGACTCGCTTTAAGCTCTTAAAAATAGTTTTTACCTCTTATCCATAAAGCTTCATTCAGTTCAGAACCGAAGAAGGAAATCACAGCAGGAGAAAGCACAGGAGTAAAAGAAGGAAATCTGTGACTGCTGAGTGCTGAATCCCATTTAGCTGCTTTATTTTCAGGGTGTTACTACAGTATAGACATTTTTCACATTAGACATTTGGTCATAGCAGGAGGTTGGCGCTGTACTGTTACTACTGTAATGGCATTAATGACGGCTAGGATCCTTTTGTAAGTTTCTCAGTAAGCAAAGCCAGTGAGCCAGCACACACAATACGACAGTGAGGCTGTGATTCATGTTTAATTAAATGATTAATTACACCTGTGTATTTCCTGATATGACACGTTGACATATCTCCTGTCAAAAAGGTCTCTCACAAAGGCATCGTTAATATTATTAGCAACACCAGAGTCATTAAATCAGCGAACTGACTCAGTAATGTCAGTATTACTCATCACTACCGGTCAAAAGAAGTAAAGCTTTAGCAGTAGTGCATTTAACTGAACAAGGCTCTGACTCCTGGCTTTTATCTTTACCTCATACAAAAATATACAGTGTCTTTGTAGGTGTGAGACAGCAACAGACACTGTTCTCTCATCAGATCTAAGCTTCACTAAACTTAGCTTGTGAAGTACAGAATCAGTCCCAAATTTAGGAGCTGCAGCATCAACAGAACTCCTCCGGCGCAAGTCTCTGGCACAGCCCCAAGCCTTATTATCCCGTTGAAATATGGTGCCCTGTAATTGACTCACACATTAAAGTGACATTTCCACAATAGTCACAAGTAAGCTCGCTAATTAGAGCGGCAATCCAACAGAAATGTGTTGTGAAGTTGCAATATATCACATGGCATAATACTTAGCGCCGTTTGGTCTTTTGTTGGTTTGGCTTGAACGGTGTGTTTAAAGCCTCGTAGCTGAGTGTTGGGGTTTTTTTTTTGGGGGGGGGGGGTTTGGTAAAGCTGGAGAGTCGATACATCGTTTCAACAGTTTTGATAAGTATTCAAAGTGTTGAGAAAGCGGTGATGCTGTGAATTTCAATCCCAATAGATGCTTGTTGGAAAACAAAATTGAGTCCAGCAACTGAGTTTTTTGCAAGCCAGAACAATCCAAGCTGCTTTAATAGTAATTAATTAAGTCATTGATTGTGATGAATAACCCCATTAGACTCTGATTATATTGAACATTTACTTTATAACATCAAGCTATGAGTACAAATCTGTATGTTAAGATGGAGATGTTAAGATTACTTCACATGTGTGCATAAATACATCATACTGTATGTCCCTACCCAGGCTGTGAGTAGGTCTCTGGCAGCACCTAGTGGCTGCAGGTGAATACACACATTCATATACTTAGCATACTCTACACACACACTTACACAATCACACACACACACCTAATGGCGCTGTATCCAGCTGGGCTCTCTGTCCTCGCCTCTGCTGCTGTGAGCTATCAGTGCTCCCTACCGCTCACATTGGAACTGCAGTCAGCTCTCACACACACACACACACACACACACACACACACACACACACACACACACACACCTATGCAGAAAAAAAGCCCACACACATGAATCCATGCCTCTTCTTTCTCACTCCCACCCCAGATGTGTGAATAACCCCTCACACGCTACATGGATGACACAGGTAGCACAGAAGCAGCGGTGACTAAACAATGCCACACACACACACACACACACGCTGTTGCTGCTCATGAATATTTATGAGATGAAAAAATAGCACACAAAAAAAAAATGCATGTGTTGTTTACTTTATTTCAGTGCTATATACACTTTGCATAGGGATATTTGTCTTTTCAGAATACCTCTTGCATTATGTATTTGCTGTTGGCACATATGGCTGCTTCTCCCACAGTTTTATCTCCTGTTGTTTCAAGTTTGTTGTTGCTGCAACTTTGTTTTAATCATCTGACAGATAGGCCTGTCACTATATGATAATACGGATCTGTCAATCCCAATGAAGTCCACAGGTCAGCCTATACAATGTAAAGCTTATAGTAAATTTGAGCGACAGCATTAATGCTAGATTTGTCTTTGGACCCACAGAGGGAGCATATTCTCTGTTTGGGACACTCTACCCCCCCCTTCCCTATTCCTGCACCAGAGCAAGGCCTCTTCCTGCTCTTATTCTAATTAATTACAAAGCAGAATTGATTGTTTTGGAGTGCGAGCCTGCAGAAATGTGTTTGGAATGACTTATTATCTGGCTGGACAAAAGAGATGAAATATTAGGCGTTAAGTGGCGCTGGTAATAGAATTCCTCATGAAAGGTCTATTGATCAGGGGTGGCCAGGCCTCCGGAGAATTCACATATCATGCAGTCTTAATTACACGCCAGCCAGGAGAGCTAAGGTCAACCTGTGAGTGTCTGAGCATTCACACACACACACACACGCACCAACACCTTTATTTAACATCACAGAGTTGACGAGTGATTACGATGCACACGAGCGGCGTTGTGAACTACACAAGACATAAATGACACAATATGTAGATGAGAATCTTTTTTTTTATCACTCTTACTGTAAAAATGCTGACTAGATTTTAAAATAATCAAGTTACAGTTAGAAAAAGAGAAGTAAAATTCAGAGCAGAGAATTGCTGATATCAGATCAGTCAGATGTGCAAATGGCCTTCTCTTTGCCACCGTGTCATAACATGTACAATCAGTGAATGTCACATAAACAGCTGGCCTTTGTTGTTGTCTCAGCGAGGCCATTTCTGCTTCATTTGACCTTTTTGCTCTTTTGCCCTTTCTCTCATTCACTCCCCTTTTTCTTTCCACCACCAACCTCTCCCTCAGTGTGCCCTTCCGTCCACTGCAGTGCCCCCCTGCCCTGTGTTGTGACAGGCTTGTCAGGCTTGTGTTTGGCTGCGCAGTGTGCAGCGCTGGGAGGCAGCCAGTTCAGTGTGTAGAGCCTCAGGGTTGTGCAGACTGTCTGCGGGTCTCTCTCTCTCTCTCTCTCTCTCTCCCTCTCTCTCTCTCTCTCTCTCTCTCTCTCTCTCCTTCTCTCTCTCTCTCTCCTTCTCTCTCTCTCTCTCTCTCCTTCTCTCTCTCTCCTTCTCTCTGCTTGGTTGCTGCTCTACCAGGGCATGGGTGCCACCGTATCACCCAGCACCTGCTACCCCTATAACCTCACTACAGCCAGGGGAGCACACACACACACACACACACACACACACACACACACAAATTGCCCTTTTGCCTCACTGCCATTGTTCACAGACCAAGCTGCTTTCGGATCAGCAGTTGAATTTGCCACCGCTCACCCATAACTCCATCCATCTGCCATCGGTGTGGATTGATTCCTCCAAAAATAAGTCTTTCACACAGCGTGGTTTTTACATCAGCGCAGATGGCAGATCAGGTGCAACCTTGTTAAGTCAGTTTCTTTGTCGTTTTTTTGTCGTTGCCTCTTTGTAACGCTGTTTTTTTTTCCTGTTTCCGTTAGGGACCAACGTCCACGAGGCGAAGAAGATCCTCAGTGATAGCGGCCTGCCCATCACAGCAGCGGACAACCTGGACGACGCCGCTAAGAAAGCGGTGGCTGCCATCAAGAAATAAGGAACTCCACCTTCATCTTAACATAATTCTCAGTGTAGCAACACTACACTCACTAATACTCATACAGCCTCAGATCATCAGCCTTTTTCTACCACATGCACACATCCAGGACTTGAAGCTCTAATAGGCCTCTACTTGTTTGTTATCAACAAGTCCTATTGATCACATCACAGGTTTTTAAGGCGGTATTCGCCTTACAGAGCCATACAGTTCTCCATTTTAAACATTTTTCATCCATTTTTCTCTCTATGAAATGCGTATTAATTGAGATAAATCACTGTAACTTTCAGGCTTTTTATTTTTGAAATCACATAATGAAAGTCAACATATTCATAGAGCATAATAACGCTCGAGCGATCTCTGTCAGCGATTAGATGGAGCCCTCGTACTTTGTGCATTCCATTTTTCCTAGGCAGAGCATGTGACGTTCTCTCTCTCTGCATATTGTGGCATTTGTATGGACTATTGTAAGGTCTGTGAGGAGTATTCATTAAGGAGAGGCCTTCATCATCTTTCACCTCAGGCCTCGGCTCACAGTGCTTTAAAGGTAACCCAGCCTAGCAGATTAACGTTGAATTTTCCCACTGACTTCATCTTCCAAGCTTAAATCCATCCATCCAATGCCTTATCTATGTCTCACATGAAGTGAAGTACCCACTCTTAATGGGCTGTGAATTTTGTAAATCATGTCTTATTTGTAAAGTGCTGCTTCACTCTATGATGTACAGTGTATAACGGCATATATCTGAGCCTATTACGCCAAGGCTAAAGGGTTCGTAAACTATCTTGCCAGCTCTCTCGGTCGTAGAAATAGTTTCATACAAGATGTGTTTTAAAGAGAAAATAAAAAGTCTAGATCTTTTTTTGTATAATCATGAATGTATATTGACAGGATATCTTGGATACAGTGTGATAACTGTGTATATAATTTCAGAGATTAAAGAAAATATTTCGACATTGCTTTTTTTGAGGTGTCTTTACTCGAATGGAGAGAAAGGAAGAAGCAAGTGGAAAGTAAGGGAGCAAAATTCAGTCTTTTCTGGAAAAGAGTGAATACGCAGAATAAATGTAACATCAGCAAGAGGAAAGTTAGACCCTCAGCCATTTGTACGGTTGTGTGCCTTTCAGTCCACACTATTGACTGCTGGAGCAAAAGAGAAACACAACTCAGCCTTGAGATAACCTTTGAATATACAGTAGATGCTTATTTCAAGTAATTCAAGTCATACATGCTGACATCACCAGCGCCAAACTTTCTTTTGCGTAAATAAACTAGAATCTAGGAGACATCTACTGCACGCATGATGATTACCAATCTATTTTAAATCCGTTTTTAAATCAATGTGTCAAATTTGGTCAGAATAACATAGTAGTCACATGGTTTCAGGTTACAAAATAAACCAACGTGGTTTCAAGAGAAAGGATGGCTTTAATTTCTGTTCCTGTTTGTTTGGATGAGTAAAGCTGAAAATGAATATTCAACTATATCCAGACATGTAGCAACTCTTGTTTCTTTTTTATGGTGGAATAAAAGGCAGCTCCAGCTATGAAACTTTTTTTTTATTTTATTTTTTTTAGGTAAGATCATGATTAATCCGCACACATTCACAGGCTTAACACTTAGACACACATCACTGCAAACAAAAAAACACCAAATAAAGAGTATTTGGATGAAAAGCTGTTGATCTGTAGAATTAGATTCTGGTTTACAGTGTCAAGAATGAATAAATGAGCAAAGAAATAAAATGCAAATATTTTTAAAATGTTGTCTAGGTTGGGGAAATATAAAACATCATTTTACCTTTTCAGTGTTTTTATTATTTTTGGTATAAAAAAAACATTCATAGTTGCCGGTTTAACTTTTATAATTCAAGGTCATGCTTGAATAATATAATACTATTTTTACCAAAGACTTTTATACTTATCATTAATCATGTTTGATTCATTCATTTGCCATCAAGCTCAGGTTTACCTTAAGAACTCATTATTATTAATGCAATATGTTAAAGTGTGTCATACATAATATTTTACAGCATATCTCATATTAGTCTATATCTGTCTTGGTCTTCATCAGCAGATTGGCACACCCACACACACACATACACCCTTAAAAATCCTCAAATACACCACCTCCAGTCTTCTAATGAAACTGCAGCGTACATCATCCCAAGAGAGACTTGAGAGGAGTGACTGTCCTTCATAGGCCCCCGTACCATCGGCACAGAGCGACAGAGAGTTGACTGAGACCTCTTCCTGTCAGACACACTGACTGTGTGATGGATTATCTGTCAGGCAATCTGAGAGGACGCCCAGACACACAGGATCGACTGCCACCTCCATGAAAGACACACACACACACAAACACACACAAAGCATTTCTTTCCTCCTGTATGCACTGGAGAGGAACACTCGGAAAAAAAAACGGAGTCTCTGTCTCAAACCGGAGCGTGTCTCTTGCACACTTGTGTTTTTTTTTTATGTGACAAAGTCATGAGGACTCCAGACAGGCCGAGCAATTTGATGTGATTGCAACGCATCTTTGTTTTCTACATAGTTAGAAGTCACACACCAACTTTGACATTGACTAGAGAAAGAGGAGCGAGAAACTGCTGGCTAACTACTATCATTTATTTGTAATGTATTAATCTTAAGCGTCCCCTATCTCCGAGAGTCATCTCAAGACACAAACTCAGAGGTCTGTGGCTCTGCTGCACCGTGCCAGCCAGCCAAGCCGTAGAAATGGGCTGAAGGGTTCAATAATTGCCTTATTTCATGCTCTTCCCTCCGTGTGTCAGAAATATCCCCGCTGATGGATTGGACGGAGGAATTTAAGGCTTGTTAAAACGGGCTTCTCGGGGCCCTGATATTGTTTAATTCAGTGTCAAGCTAGAGGTCACAATGAAATGTGCACACTGATTTACTGGGCAAAATTAGTGCCGCTCCTTCATATAAATATAGATGAGGGGGAAAGAAGCTTTGGAGGTCAGCCTGAAGACTTCTATCATGTAGCCCCGCTGCTTTTAACTCAGCTAATACGACTGGAAGTGAGCGAAGGGGGGCGTTGTTTTTTAAATGGCCCTTTGGGCGGGCTGCTCCTTTAATTAAGCTGAATTATGATGCTGAGGGAGTTTTATTCTTCACCCTCGGTGACTCGCTTTATTTGTCTCTGTAATTGTCCATTTTGCTTTCTCAAAACACGGCAGCTTTTTTTATGTGGCTCAGAATTGATGTCAAAACGGTAATTGCCACTTTATGAAGCTGCCGTCAGTGTTTAAGCGTATTGGGAGTGCCGGTGCTTGTGAAAAGCATTCTTTGAGACAACAGGGTCAAGGCCGTCTCTCAGGAAGTATTGGATATTTATTGAGTAATTTGGAAGCAACAACTATGAACATATTAGTTCATAAAAAAGCAATAGGGGTATGAATTGCCTCCAGCTAGTGTACTTCATCTTTCAGGGACAGGAGGTTGCTCAATATTTACAATTTTCTGCCTGTGCATCTGTCGACCAGGCAGTGGACAGATAAGGGGCATGAGCCTGTGTGTGTGTGTGTGAGTGAGTGAGAACTGCATGTGTGTCAGCATATTGATGTATCCATCCTCGTGTGCAGTGCCAACATGTGTTCGTTCATAAGTTTTTGAGCTTTCTATGAAGACAGCGAACACATCCTATCTGTTGGGATCATCCAAGCAAAGCATTGCTGTTTGTGTTTTTGTACTTGTTTGTTAGTTTGTTTGCTTTCCTTCCTCTCACTCACAGAAATATAAAATGAGCGAACAGGTCCAGCCTCACCTCCCCACAGCCGTTATTGTCTTACCACCAGCAGACTGAAAGCATAAAAAATATTTGTTGACAGGTTTTATGGAAGGAAAGCAACACAGTGTGGGAGCAGGTAAAAACGTCAAGAGTGAAGGAGGAGCAGAGTCTGGTCTGCAGAGAGCTTTGTCCTTGGCTTGCAGATGAGCAGAAAAATCCATTTCCTCTCTCTCCAAACTGTTGTCAGTGTGTCTGTAATTGAAGGACTTAGAATTGATTTAAATTACCTTGGCTGTCTCAAGAAATTGAGTGAAGAGACAGGCAGATTTTAAAAAGTTGCAATGAGTAACACACGTTCTTCTTTTTTTCCATGACAATCTCGTTTTCAGCCTGTCTCCCTCAGAGCTGCTTTTACAATCAATAAAACTTGACGCTCTCTTTTAGATTTGAGTGCAAAGTTTGAACGAGCAAGTTTTGAATGTTTCCTTTTCATCTGAAGGCAAGTATCCCCATCATCCTTTCTTTTCCTTTCCATCCATCAATCAAACCTTCATTTCGTCCCCTCTTTCCCGTCTTTCCATCTGTACAACTACCTCCTCTCCATCTCCTCCATCGTTCCTCATTCTTCGCTCTCCTCCTTTTTCTTCCTTCTTTCCAGCTTTCCTTTCCTTCCCCCCTTTTATTTACTTTCATTCATTCTTCCTGTCATCCATCCATCATGTTCTCCCTCCTCTGTCTTGACAGCACCCATCCTTTGTTCATTTCCTAACTCCCGTCCTGCTTCCACCCATTCCATCTGTCTATCCAGCTTCCTTCCCACCCTTTTCTTCCTCCACTCTTTTATCATACACTCCACCTTCCTTCCCTTCCTTCTTTCCATGTCTCTGCTCTCGCTGCTCATCATCCATTTATTCATTCGTTCTTCCTCGTTTCCTCGCTCTCATCCCCTCCTTCAAACTGCTGTTGTCCCTTTTTGCTCCATCTTCCTTCATTCATTTCTATTCTTTTCTTTCACACAACTGTTTTTCATTCCTTTCCTCCCTCCTTCTTTCCTCACTAATGTTCTACCATTCAGAGCGATCAGGTAAAGAACCTTTTTTCTAACAAGAAAGCACTCGCTGACAACAGGCAGGCAAAAGAAATAAAGGAAACACTTTGTCTTCTTCTATACTTCTTAATTCCCATTTGCATTCTAAACCTTCTCCCAGCTTCCTCATTGTTTTTGGCGGGATGCCTGCCATCCTGTCGTCTAAAGAGTGGCGTAAGGGAGAGCGGCCTTTCAGCGAGGAAAAACATCTACTCTACGCAAACATAAAAAAAGCTCATTCTGAGTGACCTCTGGAAGCCAACACCCCCTAATTAAAACAGCGGCAGAGGCAACAGAATGCTGTTTCAAATTACTTGATAATTAGGCTCCCCGGTTCTCCTTTCGGCGCACTCGGCAGGTGTTCGGCTGACACGTTCAGACACTCCGTTGTCCCATAATGCCGTGCTTTCAGGCTGTCTGCTGAGTAAAAATAAAGGTGAGATGCAATCCTGAGGGGGGCCAGCAGTGCTGCACCACCATGATGCTGATGAGTTGGTGTTTTTTTTTTGTCCTCCTATGTTTAATCTTGAAGGTGCTAAATGGTGAGCTAGCTGTATAATATAAAGTCAGTGGCTAACAATGACTTTATGAATCATGCTACATGCAGCATATGAATGTGTAGCGACCTGTATGTTTGTTGTGTGTGTTCAGCAGGGCCGGGCCTCGGGGGTGAAGGTGACTTTGACAGTTAATAGCGCTAACGGTAGCTTTATGAAGGTATTATTGGTGCAAAAGGTTTGAGCACCTGTAACAGTGGAATTTGTAGTTGTGTACAGTGATTGTGTATGTGTGTCAGTAAATTTGAGGTCACATACTCTATGAGTTGTGTACTTGTAGATTTTTTTTCTCTCCACAAATACAACACAACACTTACACATTCACAAATTCTTAATTACAGGTGCACAAATCCTATTTTACAAGTCACAGATTAAAAAACTGACATGCTCACATTTTTGCTCCTATTGTTGTAGTATATTTGGTGCAAAACATATTTGTGTACCTGTAACAAAAAATGTGAAGTTGTGGATAAAATTTGAATATGTGCAAATCTGAATGTGAAGTTGTGCAATAAATATTCAATGTATGTAAAATAATTTCTCACGAAAATATTTGTGTTCTTTTAAAACACAAACACAAATCGACAAGTACAACTGCTCGAATCTTCCCCACGAGTCACAGATTCTGTTTCCTTCAACTACAAATCACAAATCGCGCCTCCACTGAGATATGTGGTGCAGAACTATCTGTGCATTCAGTCTATGGAGCAAAAGGCGGGTGCTGATCTGAGATCGACTGATCCCACAGCCAATCAGAGAGGAGAGGGGCTTTTGTCCCACAGCCAATCAGAGATGGGCTTTTGTTTACATGCGGATTGAGAAGGGGAAGAAGAGTTCCCACCACAGTTTATGGTTCCCACCGGTGGATTTGGACTTGCTAAACTAATAAATAATAATAATATTAATAATGATAAATACTTTATTTTTGGATAGGGACAGTACATATTGATGAACATCGATATTAAAACATCTCTGTAAAACACACACAGCACAATACAATACACAACCAAAAGGATATCAGATCGAAACAGGATACAATGTAATAAAAAGTTCAGTCAGCAGCAGAGACAGCGAAATAGGCAACTTTCAAGGTAGGTTGTATTTTTAACCACATTAATAAATAAACCCCGACGTGAAGCTGAAAAATTTAGCGTCCGCGTGCATTTGTGCATATCTGTCACGCGCCGTAATCTCTTTTTACAGTTTATGACAGATAAGACAACAACAATACACACTTGCAACAATGCACGCGGCCGGGAGGAGGGTTATCAAAACAGAGGAAAAGTGACAGGACGCTAAATTTCTCAGCTTCGCGTCGGGGTTTATTTATTTATGTGGTTAAAAATACAACCTACCTT
This sequence comes from Scomber japonicus, assembly GCF_027409825.1. Taxonomy (NCBI): domain Eukaryota; kingdom Metazoa; phylum Chordata; class Actinopteri; order Scombriformes; family Scombridae; genus Scomber; species Scomber japonicus. The sequence goes on along the minus strand of NC_070580.1, from coordinate 10,256,538 downwards.
GAAAGTTGCCTATATCGCTGTCTCTGCTGCTGTTAGTTTTAGCATGTGCTAAATCCTTCTCAATCCGCATGTAAACAAAAGTCCATCTCTGATTGGCTGTGGGACAGAAGCCCCTCTCCTCTCTGATTGGCTGTGGGATCAGTCGATCTCAGATCAGCACCCGCCTTTTGCTCCATAGACTGAATGCACAGATAGTTCTGCACCACATATCTCAGTGGAGGCGCGATTTGTGATTTGTAGTTGAAGGAAACAGAATCTGTGACTCGTGGGGAAGATTCGAGCAGTTGTACTTGTCGATTTGTGTTTGTGTTTTAAAAGAACACAAATATTTTCGTGAGAAATTATTTTACATACATTGAATATTTATTGCACAACTTCACATTCAGATTTGCACATATTCAAATTTTATCCACAACTTCACATTTTTTGTTACAGGTACACAAATATGTTTTGCACCAAATATACTACAACAATAGGAGCAAAAATGTGAGCATGTCAGTTTTTTAATCTGTGACTTGTAAAATAGGATTTGTGCACCTGTAATTAAGAATTTGTGAATGTGTAAGTGTTGTGTTGTATTTGTGGAGAGAAAAAAAATCTACAAGTACACAACTCATAGAGTATGTGACCTCAAATTTACTGACACACATACACAATCACTGTACACAACTACAAATTCCACTGTTACAGGTGCTCAAACCTTTTGCACCAATAATACCTTCATATAGCTTCTCACTGCCTTCTTTTCTACCTCTGCCGTCTCACACTCAGGCTGAATATGTGAAACCTGTGTGTGTGTGTGTGTGTGTGTGTGTGTGTGTCGGGTGCTATCGCCGTCAAATGACTCTGCCTGCAGCGCGAGATGAACGGAGGGTTTGTGCCAAGCGCCCGGGAAAAGTGGCCTGTCACCTGTGATTTTGGCAACAATATAAAGCGGAGCAGTAATAGCAAGATGAAGGCTGCTGCCTCGCTGAAGCACTCTCACACATCCAGCTATAAACAGACACAGTAAACAAGGTGATGAAGTTTAGCATGCGCACTAAGATTCTCCTTGTTGAAGTTTTTTTTTTTTTTTTTTTTGATGCAGGAGCTGTGGGTAATCAGAGTAGGCGTGTTGTTTATTTTTATTTGTACACTATGTATGTGTGTCAAAATCCACATGAATATCAAATCTGTGCATATTTGTGTGTGTGTGTGTGTGTGTGTGTGTTCTGTTTATTCTCTGTGGGGAGATGTGATGAGCTGTTTGTGTAGTGAAATATGCTCAAAGGTTTGTTTGTATTCAGGGTTGCAAGTGAATTGCTTCTCCCAAAAAGGTAAGCTCATGCCAGCATAACGCATCTTGGCCTGGAATATTGAAATCATATGGCAGCAATTTGCATGAACTGAATATATTAGACAGCACCATGACTAATTGTAAACTTTGTCTTACCTTTGTTTATCTGCTGTAGTTTTTGCTGAGCACACAGCTCAGTGTGTTTACACTGTAGCACACATTCATCAGCGGGAGCTTCCACATTCTTCTACTTCTGCTCCTTCTTCTTCTTCTTCTTCTTTTGTTGACTGTGATGAAACCTCATTGGAGCCACCGGTGATAACATGACTTGCTCGTGAGCACAATGATGGTAGCCAATCAAAAAAGGTGTTCATCAGGTGTGTGCAGGTCTTGGTTCCTTACATTTTCAGACCCTTATTAAAAAAAAAAAAAAAAGTTTATGATGATCCTGTATTTTGCATGAGGTGCATTTTTATTTTTTGTTACCTGGCTGAACAGAGCTTTAAAAGTGGTCATGGGTGGGAAGCCAGTGAGGGACCATGTCCTAGCAACTCTATTGGGGTGATAATGCCACAAATCAGTAAATACTTATTGCAGCTGAAATTCACATTTTCCTTAAGAATATTTGCAGCATCCCTATCTTTTTTCTTTTATCTCTTTCTTTATTTTAGTTTTCCTCATCCACACCATTGTCTCCATAATATCTACAGTACACTTTCACTTTGGGATATGGGATGTTGGATGGATTACACATCATTTAGAAAAATGATGTGTAAGAACAGTTTTCACTTTTCATGAGCCATCCCATCATCCATAAAACCCACCAATGTGTAAAAACTTGAAAACATTTGAAAAGCACTAATTAGTGTATTTCTCAAGCAGGGTAAAAACATAGAGTTTTTTTTGTTCTGAGCATTTTACTAGAAGAACATTTAAGTCCTGCTTTGATCTGAAAACACACCACCTGTACCTTTAAAATCAACAACTGTCAAAAAATAATTAACAGTATATAATTTCTCCTTCCACAATCCCATAAGAACTTATCTTTGCCCAAATGTAAATGTTGAAAAGTTACACACATTATTCAATCTGCTACTTTGCTTTCAAAACTTCACACAGGTTTTTTGCCCAACAGCAGTCTGTGTGGATCAGTTTTAATTGCATCGTCAGGAGATGCAAACAGTGACCTCATCTCATATCTCCTTCAAACTTAAATCCAGCCGCAAAACTGAATGTATCTACAGCACATTTTTCTCATTAACATACTCATTTCAAAATGGTTAGAATAAAGTTCAAAGCTGAACACTGATACAAAATTGAGTTTCCAACATTCTTACCATAGCATGTTATAGAATATATTTAAAACTAAATTTAAAATAATCTTAACCACATTGCAGTATTACGGTGTATATGCATATACCAGTAATGTGGCTGATTGTGTGTGTGTGCGTGCTTGCGTGTGTGTGTGTGTGTGTGTGTGTGTGTGTGTGTGTGTGAAAGCTACTGGGGTAAGGGTCTGCACTCCTTAGATGAACACATTACCTACATCCAAAGGATATTTCAAACACTTCCCCTTGTGAAATTCTCCATTACATGGGTCAATAGAGGGCAATGGGAGAAGAATAAATACCCACACCTTACCCAAAGACAACAGCCCACTCCTTTGCCTACGCACACACACACACACACACACACACCAGCTGACACTCGCTGTCAGCCTATCTGATTGCCTGTTAGGGAGTCTCACCCACCACGACAAGTGCCCTTTTTCTCCGGGAACCATTTTCCCCGCCATGTCAGATATGGGGATATTAATGAATGCACAATGACAGTACTTAGGGAGCAGAGCAGCTATCCTGCCTCTGCAAATTTACTCTCAGGTCACTTTTGTACGACAGGAAAAAGAAACTATAGAAACAAACAGGTGCAGGTCAGAAACTCATCTCCTCCTCGAGATTAAAAACTCATCTTTCAAAGCAGCGCCGCGTTATTGAGGCTGATTCTCGGGGACCTCCATGCAAATGGAGGTGTGATTAGGCGCCGGGGGGAGGGAGATGGGGGGGTTGGAGGGGCAGGGCGGAGGAGGCTATTGGAGAGGAGAACAGTGTGTCCCTCTGTCCAATTACTTCTGTAAGGATAACTGAGAGACAGAGAGCCAGAGGCTGCCTCTGCTTCTGAAACACTCATTAAGAGTCAAGGGTTTGTGTATTTTTGGAACAAAAAGTCACGCATATATATACACACACACACAAAACACATAGTCATCATGTTTTTGCTGATTTGTAAATGAGCTGTAATGCACTTTTTTCATGCTGTACTGGACATTTTGTAAAACCTGCTGCCTGTGATAAGTTTTATTTAAGCCATTTTCCTGATAAGTGTTCTCCTTTTAATCCCTAATATATTCTCTAAAGATACTTAAGTGGCTTCTTTTATATTAATATATTTCCATCCACACATTAGTCCATTTAATGTGTATATAATTTAACAATATGTAAGCATTAGCGGATGGCAACATGAGAATATGTGTCATTTGGTTGGAGAGGGGTGGAGAAGTTACTGCATGTTTGCTACACTGATCTACCCTAGCTAAATAAGACTGAGCATCTCTTTGAAAAGGAAAATCCACTTTCATATCCACATACGTGGTGTAATATAAAATGAGATGAAACTTTGATGAATTCACAGATCATTAAAGCACTGCTTCTGATGCCTTTTTAATGAAAAGCACCCCGGTAGAGCAAAGCCAGGCCGGGATAAAACGAGGGAGATTTTATCTGCCATTGTTTCCTCATTAACCTTAAATTATGCAAACCAGTACAGTTCACATTTGAGTTTGTGGACAGCTCCGTTCGCTTGTTCTTACAGTACCACTCCCCCTCCTTCTCTCACTGATAGCTGAGCACTTTCATGTTGGCTCCAACAATCTGTGGGTCATGTCTGCTTTTCATTGCCACTGATTCCACTGCTGCCTTCCACTGTAATGAGCTCTGGTAAGCCAGCAAGGTCATATGGCACGGACACATGGAAATATATTTCATCTTTATGTTCATGTTTATTTTATTTCAGAAGGGACAATGCACATTAATTAACATGAGCACATGGGTCCATCATGTAAATATGCCAAACAGGCTCATTTATTTGCGCGAAATATTTAGTTAAAAATTTACGATGAAGATATTAATTTGATATTCATCTTCTCCAGTGTTTTAATAGCCTGCTTATGAAGGGTTTTTTACTGATTCTAATGTGGTCCTACCTCTCTGTGCCCAGCCGGTAAGACAGTAGTTCAAACTTCAGGTACATCATTAATATACAAACTAAATAAAAGGGGATCCAAAATTGAACCTTGAGGTACATCAACATGACTACCAACCTTTTCTAAGGTTTTATCCATTTAATTACATTTGGCAAAAAAATAAAGTTTGATAACTTGGTAATTAAAACCTCATGATTAAGTGTATCAAAGGTTTGCTGTAAATCAAAGAGGATAGCTCTTACCACACACCTCTTGTCCAATTTAGCCGTAATATTTTCCAGAAAACAACAAATTGCAGTTTCAGTCGAATGATGTTTTCAAAACCCAAATTGCATAAGATGAAATGTTCTGATATGAGCACTAGTATGATTATTGCAGTTTTCCAGGTACAGGAAACACTTAATGGAGAAATTAATATTTTTTTAAATAGGAATGATTGCGTCTTTATAGGTTTTGATAAACATATCCATCCCATCCTATCATATATACATCCTTTGCCCTTTAGTAGGATTGTGTGGGTGGGAGCACATCATCCTGGAAAGCTGCCATCATCCCTTCATACACATTTCTCTGGTATAGACCTAGTCCCTCTCCCTGACACTTCACCTGAGCTGTGTTGGTATCAGGTGAGACCCTAACCCTCCACTGCAGCCTCTGGGTATGGCTTCATGATACATATTTATCTGGTCTGCTGCCATCGCTGGTCATATTCAGATCGATGAGGAGGATTAGTATTTCACACTGAATCAGATGACACCCTGAGGCCTGCACAGTGGCCAGTTTTTGAATTGAATAATTTTAGAGAGTAATGTAAGTGTGTTTATGAGTGTGCGTGCATGGTCTGTTGAAGCTATTGCTACATTAACCCTTTGCGTTACAGTGATGGAATGGATGATGATTGTACTCAGTAATGTAAAAACTTAAAATTATTAGCCATTTTTGAAACAATGAGTCTTCCATTTAGGAAAGAAGTCAACTAAAGCAAGCTGTCATTCTCATCGCTAGTGGTTCTTATCAGTTGTAATGAGCCAGCATTTTCCTCCTTAGGCTAACTCACAAGTTGGTTGAAGACTCAATCTCCAGCTAACTAGTCAATGTTTCAAACTAAGTAGTTTTAAAACAAGAACCATGTAAAAATGGCTGCATACATGATATAGTATGTACGTTGAATGTGTTGAATGCAGCACATGTCAGGTAATGAGTTTGTGAGGGGTTGCTGGAGTTTTGCCTTGAAACATTACTTTTTCTAACACTGGAAATAGACACTGCTCTTGCAAGTTAATTGCATGTTTTAGCAAAGAGTCACCTGCAGGTACAATATTATTATAACTAATTATTACTTGGACTGGAAACTAGAAAAATGACAAATGTGCTATAACAAACATCAACTAAATAAAGGCTTGCCTGCTTAGGTGTATGTGTGATAGAACCACAAGGACGTTAAGATCAGTTATGTCAGAAATAACACTATCAAATTATGAATGGTTAGTCAGTGGGAAAGTAAAAGTCTAGCATTACTATTTTGTGTCACACTGGGTCAAATAGAAACATTAAATATAGTATATATGGAATTTATATGGAATGGAAGTCTCTGAAACCAGTATAGGAAAGCAATAATCCACTGACATTGATAACAAGGCCCATATTAACTGATATAGTAGACATCCAGACCACACAGCAAAATTACCATAATTTTGCTGTCAGATCATTGGATCAACATGCCTCTGTCACCCACTGTTCTTCATGAGTCATTTCACTGCAGTTAACCAGGGAGTAAAAAATAGGAATTTCAAAACGGCTCTCTGAAGCACTGAAACAGCTGTCAATTTGCCGTCTTGGTGGAGCTACAAAGCGGCGGCAGCGAGCTGGGAGATCCCTCCTGTCTTCCTCCACCTGGATCCGTCGCACTTGACGCACACTTTCAAGGACACCTGAGAAACTCTGTGGTGGAGTTTGATAATGCAGCGATCCCAAAGAGCCCTGTGCAGCAGCTGCTTAGGTGTCCGCTTAGGGAGGGGTGTGTGTGTGTATGTGTGTGCCTGTGAGAGAAAGAAGAAAAGCATCTATCTGAAATAAATAGTTTTAATGTTTTGAATGACAGAAGAACAAGTTGCCATGCCGGATGTGGCCCAGGGGTCTGCTCTAGAGCCAGTGCACTATAATGACTTTTAAGCTGGCAGCAACACACATGTGAAGGAAGGATGACCGCTGATACTGTACAACAGTCACCTCCCAATTTTGACTTACTGACCAAATGGGAACTAAAAGAATGATTGAAATAAGCAGTATTTCAAATATTTCATAAAATGTGTTGATAGGTTTTTTATACTTTAAACAACAACAAAAAAAACATTTCTTACAAGCTACAGGTCCCAAACTGGAAAAAGTCCATGTTGTGGCAGAATGTGGCACAAATAATGACCTATAATTGTGGCAGGAGTGGTAAAGATCAGTGTGCAGTTTGTCAGAATTGAAAAGAAAATTCATTGAAGACCTTCTGTGGGGAAATGTTGCTGGCGTTGCTGCTGTTTGTCCTTCTGTGTTGCTGACTTGACAAAATTAGAATTTGGTTATGAAAAGCTTTGAATAAAAGTTACATTAAATCACGTTAAATTTACTGAGCTGATTAAATGTGTGAGTAAATTCCCCTAGAGCCACAAAGTAAAGATTCCAGCCTGTCTACATACTATATATATGTGTGTATGTGTGTATGTGTCTGTGTGAGTGTGAAATCTGAGACTATACAGCCCTCTTTACACCCCTCACACACATACACACCCATCCTCTTCCTCCCCCCCACCACCTCCACCCAACACCTCAGAGCAGCAGATGACATTTCATCAAATATTTATAAAAAACAATCTCTGAACAGCATAATTAGAAGCCGGGTTTAATGTCGACCTGATCCTTGGGCTCACATTTCGCTGTCGTCCTCGCTGTGTGGTTATGGGAGCCGGTGCTGCAGTCTTTACAGCCAAACGGGCGGCCAATGAGCAACCTGCAGAGTGATGTCATATAGAGCACCTCGTCCGTCCTCACCTATGAGTCAACATTTGATTTTTTTCCCCCACACTATCCTTTCTACTGTCATTCCTATTTATCTCAGTCCTGCATATGCATGAAGCAGCCGCACTGTAATATGCTGACAAGTGAATGGCCTCTCTCCACACACACACACACACACACTTGGCAGCAGCCAATTTCCCCTGAATGGTTTGCAGAAGAAGCTGCTGAGCACATTATTATATTTTCAGGTTATTAATTACTTTCTAATTACTTAAACAAATATGCTACATTGAGAGCCTAATTTCCCTGCTAAATTGCAGCAGATGGATGAAAGAAAAGCAAAGTGAGTGGAATACAGTAGCAATACAGTATCATGCACTGGCAGTTACTGTCTGCTGTCTTAGCTGTAGATAATTAGTTAATTAGCTTAATTAGTGAACCCTATAGCAGGGCAGCAGGAGTTCTATGTTTTCTGTGCAGCCTTGCAGAGAAAGCATCTGTTATTTATTATTCATGTGCTTTTAAAGAGGAATGAGTTGTGGCGATCTGGCATTTTGTGTCCACTGTTACTAAAAGCTATGTAGTGTATTTGTGATGAATGATATGTCTGTTTATTGCTTTGGAAACTTCACACTTAACTTTCCTCATATTCATTTTAAGTTTTGAGGGCGGGTGATGGATATTCAATTTGCATTGACGACGTGCGACTTTGCTCTTTGTGTGCGCACATGTATGCATATACCACACACAGCTGCTTATGTTTGTGTGTGTGTGTGTGTGTGTGTGTGTGTGTGTACGTGTGCGTGCACATCTATTTACGCTCACTCCGACTTTCGCACAAAATAGGAGCCAAACTCTTCAGTCACATCTAAAAGCCTAATGGGAAATCTCTCCCCTAATTAAGATGCATGAATAATTCAAGTGGTGGCACGCTAATTAGTATTCCATCAGTCCTCTGTGGCGATTACGGCCTGTCGAGGCACATCGCAGCTAGTTACCGCCCGTACACGAGGAGGATGGCTGAAGTGAAGGAATGCAGACACCTTGAGAGCTGCTTGACAGAGTATCCTATCATTATTGCAGAGAGCATGACAAGCTTCCTATTTTCCTCTCTGTCTCTGTAATCATCAACAACAAGAATCCTTTGTCTGGGTAGAATCTAGTGAATGCGATACAATTTGGAAGGAAAATGAGCCTTGGGAGAATTACTTTTTTTTCTCTTATTTAAACTGGAGAAAAGTAATGTTACATTTATTTGTCTGTGCCTTCGTAGTTTCCCAGTCACCAGGGGTGTAGTGAAACCTCCATGTACACATTTTACTGCTTTAAATGCATGATTTAGCAGTGTTATGGCCCCATGGTTATTACCCCTCTCTCACAGGGGCTGTTTAATACTAGTAAAAGCAATAAAGTGGTGTTAAGATGGAAATTAAGTCTGGATAAATCACAGAGGTTAACACTGCCTTGGCTCACAATTATAGTCTGTCTTAGATCAAATACATTACTTTATTTACAACAAGAGTATTAACCCTGTGTGTGGAAATTTGTGCTAATATAGCTGTCATAAAACCCCTTATTGTATTCTTTCCACTGACCTAGTATCATCTAAAATCTCTTTAATTTAATTTCACATAATTATTATAATTAAACACATTAATGATGAAATGCAATATATATATATATAAAAAAAGAGTTAAGCTTCTGTCCCAGCTCGCAGCCCTGTCACAGCATTTGATAAGTCACCATTTTGTTGCCACAAGACACACACACACACACACACACACACACACACACACACACACACACACATGAAAAGAAGAAAGGCTCCAGTGGGCCTTGCCTGTGTGAGTGTATGTAGCCCCGGGGAGGCAGGCTGAGGTTTTGTGGCGTCTTTGTGCTGGGTTTAACCTTGGCTCTGGGCTAAACACACAGGGAATGTTCTGAGAGGACCTTCAGCCATCAGCAGCGGCTTTTCATATACTGCTCCACTCCTGTGGGAGCGCCGCCACAAACACAACTATTGATCCACTGTCATACTCTCACACACGCCTCCCTTCGGCTTTTCTCTTTTCTCTTAGCCTAGTAAATGTGTGTGTGTGTGTGTGTGTGTGTGTGTGTGTGTGTGTGTGTGTGTGTGTGTGTGTGTGTGTGTGTGTGTGTGTGTCAGACAGGCTAAATAATACTCTCCAAAGTGGTCACAAATCCCATGATGTGGTATTGGGGCTATTGATGTGTTATTGGTGTCCTGTGTATCCTGTGGGCTTCAGCTTTTGCATTAAGTTTCTATTTATTTTCATCTATGCCCATCTATTTATAGCTATCCATATCCTGCAGCTGATGTGTTTTAAATATGTACTATGAACATATAGACTCCATTATATGGGGACTTCAGGTTCCTGGAAAACAGTGAATCATTCATGGTGATCTCATGCTGGACAACTATGCATTATTTCTTTTTTCTTTTAGGAAATATGCCACTCTACTACTACTACTGATATCCCATAACCCCCATTGATTTACAATGTAGACTAGTCCTTTATTGAGGCGTGTGACACTATGCCCCAAAACCCACTTTCAACAAGAACTTCACCACATTACATTTTCATACACACTTTCACCTTTAGTTTTAAGTTTTATTGTCAAGTGGCAGTGAACATTCCTATAAGATTTAGTAAATCAGTCAAGATTTATATGATTCACTTACCTAGAAAATATCGCTTTAAAAATGGTTTATGTTATGAGTCCGTGGATAATAACTTTCCTGGATATTCCTAGAAAGACATATATAATTATACAAATCATAAGCCTTTTCAAACTGTTCTTCATGTTGTAATTTATCAGTTGTAAGTTAGTAAGAGCAATAATTAACTGCTGTCCTTGTGTTCTCTGTAATTAATTCATACCAAATGACATGATAAAGAAAATTATTATGGGAGTGAGACTCCTTCCAAGCTCCATAAAACAAGGCACCAAACAATAACACAAGGAGCTGCAGTGAATTTAAGAGAGTGGTGCAGAGTTTGGTCAAAAGAAAGAAAGAAAACTCTAATCCGACACATAAATCTTGGACCAGTCCAAATAAATCTGGAGTATTTCTGTCACATTTGAAGGGAAGTCTCAGCAGTAAGAAGCAGATTTAGCCAGAAGTGTTGAGAAAGCATTCAATGATTTCCTATTTCAGCGGACACACCCCTCCACGAAATTATCTATCTCCTCGCACTCAAAAAACACTTGAATGTGGATTGTGTATACAAGAAGGTAACACCTGATAGCTCTTTTCAGCTTTTATGTCACCTGATTATACACATCTACTCTTCAATTACCCAACAGCCAAGCCTCTCTTTCCTGATGAGACTCATTTATTGAACTCGTCACCATCATTTTTCTCTCTGCAGACTTCTACACATATGCTACTATTACTTTTGATAGACAGAAAGAGCACGGATATCAAAATGCATTTTTTATTAGGTCTGCATAGTGAAAATTCTATCTGAGCATGTGATATGAAGTAAATGATTGTTCTTATTTTCACTTCTGAATGACTAAAAGCTGAACTAAAAGCCAAACATCTCTGGGTGCACAGTTACACTCAGGTACATTACCATTAACAGACAGGTTTAATAGTCTCCTAAAGGACAAAATGCTTTCTTTGTTATGTGATCTACAGAGAAATCTATCTATCTATCTATCTATCTATCTATCTATCTATCTATCTATCTATCTATCTATCTATCTATCTATCTATCTATCTATCTTTCTATCAGATTATGAGTGTGCATCAATAATGAGATCAAAATTAACAGTTCTACAACATATTTCAATATACAGAAAAAGGATGTATTGATAGAGAGAGATAGAGAAATAGAATAAGAAAGACAGAGGAAGCACATGGAATAAAATAGAAATGAGGAGAGAATCATTGAATAGAGAAAGGTTTGTGGGAAAAAAGAGAGAGGGAGAGCGAGAGAGAGAGAGAGAAAGAGGAGTCTGAGGGACTACGATGAATCATCTCCACATCCTCTGTACGCTGAATAAATAGCAGGCCATTTCCACATCATAAATATCATCCTCGCTTAATGTGCTGAGCTCCAAGGTGGGCCCAGACTGTGCTACCCAGAGGGACTTTTGAGGAGGAGGGGGGGTTCTAGTTATATGGAAGAATCCCTTACCTGCAGCCTCTGGAGAGGGGGGGTAGGGGGGTAGCGGGCGAAGGGCAGCTTAATCCCTGAAGCGGGTACCATATCTGTCCTGGTCCCAGCGGGGCAGATGTGCTCCAGATGCCAGGATGGACAAAAAGGGGCATTAATCATTTTCAGCCTGATGACTCTCCCCTTCATCTTTTCAACCCTGATGTGTGTGTGAGTGTGTGTATGTGTGTGTGTGTGTGTGTGTGTGTGTGTGTGTGTGTGTGTATGAGAGACAGTGAAAATGAGTGAAAGACATGCACACACTCACACACGCACACACACACACACACACACACACATGCACATGTACAGTACAGTTCTCGATAGAAATGCTTGCCATAGGACTGCCAACAAGACGATCCTGAGGGGCCGACTGTCACAATGTGAACAAAAATAGAAAATACTGTACAGTTACACATTTTCTATCTCTTTTATCCCATTTGAACGGAGACCTCTCGAGCTGATCGCGTCGGTGACATTGGGCTCCGATCTGTCCTGACGTGTGGAGGGTTGAGCTCATTTTTCTTGATGTCAGGCCTTGTCCCCTCTGATGAATCCTGGGGCCTGAGGCCTGGGCGGATTGGCTCACACACCAGCTACAGGCAGGTGATTGATGACTGGAGCAGTAGTCTTCAGCTTTGCTCTGATTTCCCCCGACCAGCCTCTCTGACAGCCCCAATCGCCAGACGGACATCTGAATCGGGCCCTCCGCCATCCATGCCACAATCACTGGCAGATCTCACGGCTTCGGAGCATAAACACACTGTACCGCTCTGTGTTTTGAAACTGTGGAAAATCTAAGCTAGAAATGCCTATACGATGGAAAACAATTGCACCTTGGAAAGGCTGTGGTGTATTACACCCACGCTGACATGAAATAACAATAAGCTGGCTGTTTTCCACATTCAAGTGCAATTAAGACCGATTGTATAGTATATCTAGGGTCCCATTCAGAACGGCTTCTCTCAGCATCCTTATAGGCGCCGAAAGCAGTGAGTCAATGCCTCACTTCACAGCCTAGTTTGAAGCCCCTGCATCAGCTATTTGGATGAATGCTCGCCTTGGAACACACACAGGTGGTGTATCGCCTCCTCAATTAGCACCTTGTCCAAAGCCCCCCATGTCCCATTCCCCTCCTACAGTACAGTGTGAAATTTAAAGTGCTCCACCAGCGTGATTGCTCCTCTCTTCAGGGCACCGCGCTGCTGAGGCAGCATAATGACAATCACCCCAATGGCCCAGGATGGCAGAGTTACAATACAGGGGTGTTTACAGGGGGAAGCACCGCGAGCCAAACTCAGCGAGGTGTGCAGACAGGACACCGATTTAACAATGAAATTAGGAGTGTCGTACTGCGACTCTCAGATGAGTCATCAGGTTTACTTTGCCATGCTTCTCCAAGCCAGTCCTGACCGTCTGTTTGTTCCATGAAAGGATACCTCATTCCCTTCCATTCTTTTCAGACTCTTTCCTGCCTCTCTGTATCCCATGGCAGATTTCCAGGTGAGCAAAGTTGCGCCTGGCAATTACTGCTCACCCTCCTGGGAGTGGGGGTAAACGTCTGGTTGGTTTGAGGAGGCGTGATTGGCTGCAGCTGTCCCTGCTGATGGATGGCTTTTTGGGCACCTGTCTCAGAGGACGGAGTAGCAGATGATGGCAGGTGGGGTGGGATTTCTTTTTTGGATGCTTTATGTTAGGGTATTGCTTGTGTTATTATTTATTTAAAACTAGAGGCACTATTACTCACATGTTTCTTTCTTTCACTCTTCCACACTTTCACACTCTCTTTTTGGCTTTGACTCTGGAGGGTAAAAGCAGCACAGAAAAGTCCTATCACAGTTGATTGTTCAATTCACAATAAAAAAACAACTATTCTATAATAACTTTTCATATACAGTATATAATCACTAAGCCCTGATTGTTTTCCTAATTAAGTTTTTTGAATGTTCAGATGGTACAAAACGCAGGAATGAGACACCAGAGACCAGGGTTCACATCTGTGTCTCATGTGTAATTACATTTAGGCAACAAAAGCACTTTGATTAAGGTTTGTAAAAAGATCATAGTTTCACTTAAATGTTAATAAGCATGATGTATCTTGTCATGCTTCAGATTAGTATGGATTTTTTTGTATTTCGCCAGGACCATGAGAATCTTAATGAGCAGCCAGTGCCTTGTCACTAAACATTTTACTCATACATTCAGTATAAACATTTTTATGACTTGCCAGATATGTACATTGACATATTCTCATTATATCGGCCAAAAAAAAAGAAAAAAAAAGTAATTGAGGTGTTATTATGTTTCCTACAAAACATTGCTGTTGCAATTTAGTAGTAATACGCTAAAACCTTTATAGATGATAGGGTTGGTCAAGCTATGTATTTCCATGCAGCACAGTTTATAATTATAACACCAGCAGATTTCTCAATAATGTTTCAAATAAAGGATCATTTCAGACTGGTCCTCAACAAGGCAAATTTTATCAGCTCTTCCTAGCTAGATAATTAGCCTAAGATTAGCTACACTATGTGTTTGAAAAAACAGTTTTCAGAGAACTTTTTAATGTTCCCAGCTGACTAATATTAAAAAAAAGTAAAAGAGAACGAAGAATAGGTCTTAAATATGCACTTCATGGCTACAAGATTCCACACATTGAGTCCTGTGGTTGGTTCATGCTTGTTGGCCTTGGACGTCACAGGTAGTAGGCTACTTTTCTATATATGCTAGCATTGCTGTGTCTTTAAATGTGTTTTTTAGTTTTTGACCAAAGCCTAAAAAGATATTGCTGTCCAAACTTGGTCCAAATTCTTTAAATGACACCCACCATCTCTTTTGAATAATGGCTAGTGGCTAGGCATGTGGAGAAATACCAATCCTGGCAGGTTTGATGTGCCAAATTACAGTTGCTAAGCCATAACTGGACAATTACTGTTTAGGGAGGGAGGGATTTAACTGTTTTTATTATTCATTTTTGGAGAGAGAGAGAAAGATGAGTACTTTATAGCTACTCTTGTACTGACTTCGTCCAGCTACTTTCATTTATTTACAACTTTATAAATGAAAGTGAAGCTGTTGAATCGTTTTCTGCATTGGCAAACATCACATTACATTACAACAAGAGAGCATGTACTAATTGTGTGTGTGTGTGTGTGTGTGTGTGTGTGTGTGTGTGTGTGTGTGTGTGTGTGTGTGTATGTTTGTGTGTGTGTGCATCCCAAACCATATGGATTATCTCATCTTCTTCTGTGAACCCGATTTGGCCGTTACCCTCCCACGCCCAGGTGAAGCCATTAATTCCTCCGCTGACACCTCCACTTATTCACCTTCAGATTCTTACACAGCCTGGCCAAACATTTGTCACGTTGTTAGCATTTTTCTGACAGCCCACAGGAAGCACGAGGCTCCTGTTTCCGGGCCCCTGAACTCCTGGGCTGCCACGGAGAGTAGCAAATTATTAAATCACAACCTGCAGCTAGACGAAGATGAGAAATAGGAGAAGGGGGAGAGAGGGAAGGAGGGAGGGAGGGAGGGAGGGAGGGAAGAAATGCACCATTCCAGCCAAGCCCAGACACATTATTATGGCAGTCTTCCCAGTGTCCTGCCCATCAGAGCCCAATCAAATATTCTACTACATTATTCTCCAATTTCTGCCCCCTATCAGCCTCCGGGGCCCTGGGGCCTCGCTAGCACCGTCGGCTGAGAAAATGTTTCCTCTGCAGCCATCTGTAGTGATGGGAGGACATATTGGAAATCAAAGCAGGAACAGGAGGAGGGTGCAGAGGGCAGGTCCCCCGGCACTGGACAGGCTCCTCTTTGGCCAGGAATTACCGCTCTATGGAAGGAAGGCGTACAGAGAGGTGAGCTTGTACACTGCATACACACACATTGCATACTGTACATACAGTATATGTATTGATGCATATGGATGAACCTTATGCATACAAGAGTAGAAATACAAGCCAGCACATTTTTCTTTATTTTTTATTTTTTTCAATTTGAACTACATGATGTCATGATCTTCCCAGAATCCCAGTTTCCATCATTTGAAAATGGAGATGGAGATAGAAATAGCAGGAATAGCTGCACACTGACACATGCATTCACACCACGCACAATATAAACTTTCAAGAAATCCAAGCCAGGATCAACAGAGGCAAGCATCTTCAAGCTGAGGAGTCAGACAGCAGTGGAGAAACAGAGGAATATAAAGAGAGCGAAACTGTGAGAAAAAGACGAGGTCAGAAAAATAAACACAGCAAAACCGAAAAGTAATAAAAACACTGACGGAGGGTGTCGAGACGTGAGAAAAGATACTCTTGAAAAGGGCTGTAAAGACTGGCGAGGAGACCCTGTGAGGGCTCTCGCCAACTAATCCGTCCTCTGGTCCTCTGCACGGGCTGCCCACTGCTTCCCCTCTGAGCGGGGTTTACCAAGCACTCTGTAATCTTTTTCCCTAAAAAATCCCCCTTCAGGAGACACTTCCTAAGGTCTCGACTCATATCTCTGCAATACAGTTGGTCGCTGTCGTGGTCCCGGCTTAGAAACGCATAGCTGCTGAGATTTTGGTTGCACACTGGATAAAATTAGAGGTGTCATTCCCAGCTGAAAGAAAATCTGGCATCAGCACTTCTAATAAGTTCATTCAATACAGATCTATGTAGACATTTGTCCATGTGGTAATAGGGTGGGAGCTGCTTGTTGCAAATGGCCACATGTCAACATTTCCCTGAAGGCAGACTGTGGTAAAAACAGGGGAAGAGACAGCAAGAATTGCATCAGTGATTGGACGAGGAAGAAGAAAACATGTCAGGCACTTTGAGCAGAGGAAGTGTGAGGTGTGCTATAGCCTTTCTCACCTCTGGAGCAAATGCCGCCAGCTCAGTCCTCACCCCCTCCAACCCCCTCCAACACTGCACTTGTGTCTCTTGCTCTACTTGCTGCCAGTGGATAGCAGGCGATCACATGACCTTCCCAGTGGCTTTATGAATTATGCAGCCTGAACAAACATACAAGCCACCAGGTCACTCGAGGGGAAGGCTGTCTTCTTTTTCTTTTTCTTTTTTTTTTCTTCTTTTTTTTTTAGTAATCCTGCAGGTTTCAACTTGAGCTGTGGAAGGCGATAGACTGATTGGATAAAAGAGTGAAAGGGGGGAGAAGTTGAGTAACAGACAGGGGAGGAGATGAGAGATCAGCTGGCGGTCCGCTGTGTCCTCTCTTCATCCTAAAATTTTTGTACTCACACACACACACACACAAACACACCATGCCCCCAACACACGTCCCCACGTCCCAACTTACCCAGCAGGAGACTGGTGGTGATCTCAGAGAACTGTGACAGGACAGCAGGGGCCCCCAAGGTGGGGGGTCAGAGGGACAGCAAAGGTTAGTGTATAGTGTGGCATGATGTGTGTATGTGTGTGTGTATGTGTGTGTGTATGGAGAGAGCGTAGTGTGTAGCCACTGTGTCCATTAACAGTGGCCAGCCCTGAAGATCAAGCCAAGGGCACTCCAGCCAGCTACTCCTCTAGCCAGCCTTGTCTCTGGTGACTCTGTGTGTGTGCGTAGGTGTGTGTAGGTGTGTGTGTGTGTGTCTGTGTGTAGGTGTGTGTGTGACTCACCTATGACCATTCCTGCTTGCTCGGAGGCAGCTCTTTGTCTTTGTGCTGACAGGGTGAAGATGATCGAACACTCCTCCTCCAGTTTTACGCCACAGAGACCGAGAGCTTTTACACAAAGAACAAGTTTTGTACCACAGTGCGTGTTGGAGCCTCACCTCTGTACCTACCTAACTGTAACACACTCATTTCCAAATGTAATAATAATCTACTCTAACTAACTGTTTCCTATCTGGATGAGCGATTCCCTCAGCTCAAAGGGATTATATTAGACTATGGCTGCTTTTATTCATCAGAAATCCAAATATATATCTATGTCTGCCTAAATAGGGCAGTTTAAATGAAAGAAAGTATGACTTGTGTGTGTGTGCTTGAGCAGGAGTGAAAGAAAGCATTCAGTGAGTGGTTTTCTGTACTCATGTAGAATTCATTTTTACATGATCTTTATGTGGTATGTTTTAAAAGATATGTGATAGGAAGTATATTAACTGTTTTCTGTTAGCTCTGAGCAAATCAGCTGTTCACTGTGCGATTTGTCTTCATGAAGTAAATGAGTGTTTATGTTTAGGGTATTGTATTTTCACGGTGGTTACACACAGAAACATAGGGATGAAAAAATAATGAAGTACTAGAAGAAAATGAAGAAGGGAATGTGAAAGGGAATGGGGATGATAGACTGAAAAAACATTGGTGTGGGTCAAAATGATATTATCAGAGGGAATTTTAATCACACCATAAAATATCCTAAATGAGATCAAACTGTGATGTGTGAAATTCTGATTGGATATCATTTTTGCATTTCTTGGTTTGTTAATCACAATCAAAACCACACTTTTCACAAACTGCATCAAATTGATAGTGTTAAAAATATACACACATATATTTATCTTCTACAAATTGTACTAAATTCTATATCAGGTGATATAACTCCTTTGATCAAAGTTATTCTGCTGAATAGCTACATCTGCTTCCTGTAGTGTTACTGCTACACAAAAGGCTCAAACTGGGATTTAAACACTGAACAAGAGTCTAGCTTGTGTCTTCAGTAGAATATCATTCCTGTGAGACTTTATAAACAACTGACTCCAACAAAGAATCAGCACTGCCAGCACTAGTCTGGTGCTGTACAGTACAGGCCTGATTGTCACATCAGATGGATGGTTCTGTGGAGCAGGGCAGGGCAGGTCTGTTATTAGACTCAACTTGCTGCAAAGTTTTCTGAAGCTTGGTTTTGTAGCACCTGTACAAAGAACTTACAGATGCATATTATTAACCATTAACAAAGTGTTACAAATATCTGGTCCATATATCTATGTAATGTTTATAGATGATCATTTTTCAATCATTAATATTGTACATAAAATGTTGTGTGCTGATTTTTTTTATATGGCTCTTAAATTAATAATTAAAGTTCATAATGTAACGATAATGTAATTGTTATTATCTCTTATCAGCTACAATATACATTATATAAACTAATCTTAAAATTACATAACTTATAGCATTGCTGATAATTATTAAACATGATTAATTATCATTTCTTTGTTTGTTAACTTAGTTACAAGCCAATCGTTATTCAATGTACACAGAACAGACTTTACAGTAACATAGGAGACAACTTGTATCCAGCAGTTACTTTACAGAACTTTTGAAATGAAAAATATTTGCATATTCATAGGTTCAGAGGAAATGTAATATTAAGCATTTAATAATGTGGCTGAAGCTGTCTTATGGATGATACAACTGTATATCTGAAAAAAATGAATAGATTGGTCGATTAAGGGAAAATTAACCAGCCACTTTTATGATAATCACTTAATCATATAATTTATTTTACATTTTGAGTATTTCCTGCTTTTCTTTCTTCTCATTTGGAGCTTCTGGTTTTATAATTTACAAATTGAACTTAAAACATTTTATAGGTCAAAACATGAATTGATTAATTGAGAAAAATAATCTACAGATTAATGGATCATGACAATAATAGTTGCAGCCTTACATAAGTGAGTACAATCTAACAATGACTGACTGAAGCACTAGACTAGCCTTGTTCTTTGTAGATGACGGCAGGGAGTAGACTGCAACGTTTGTCCTCTTCTCTCATAATATCATACTTCTAGGGCTGTTGATACCATTATGTTGACAAGAGTGTACTGAAATATGGAGTTTGGCTTGGGTCCCTGGAGAACATGTGCTGTTGGAATGATTAGTAAAGCGTGTAACCAGCCTGCATCTTGTTGAGCTAGAAAGACAGAGAACATATGTATGTGTGCTGGGCCTTGTAATCAACACATGGACTGCAAGGCTGCTCTTATTGCCAGGGATTGAAAACCCTTCTTCTCTGTGTGGTTTGACGTGAAATAAGGTAAACCAAAACACAAGTATAACTATATTACAAACACACATGTGCAAATATACTAAGACATAGAAGCCAAGAAGCAATAACAAATAGAAGTTCATGGCTCCTTCTTTACTGAAAGAGATCAACAAAATCACATTAACAGTGTGTGAACAGCTGAGATTCAGTTTTTCTAGCCACACACACACACACACACACTCACACACACACACACACACACACACACACACACACATAAAAAAAACAAATCCATATAGTATTTCGTTTGAATACCACTGGCCTAAACAGCATTATGAAGCAGACAGATGCTAATTAATTTCATTGGCAGTGCCATCTCTCTCTCTCTCTCTCCCTCTCTCTCTGCGCCTCTGTTAAGCCTTCGGTGTGTAGGGTGTCATCAGTATTCGTCTGCGGTCATCAGTAAACTGAGAGAGTAGTGTGACAGTGACCCTCTGGGTGCACACAGACCCCACTGCCTCCTCACTCTGCCTGCCGTCACTCCCGTCCCGCCAAAGGCTGCCTGTAATTAAGAGCCACACACAGGAGGAGGGTGCATGTGTGTGCCCATCTATCAGTGGAGCAATACAATGAGTATTTATTGTAGAAGTAATACTGCACAGATTAACTGTGGAAAAAATAAACAGGAAAATCCATGTATTTTTTTTAACATGGTCTATATGGAATTAATAAGGCTGCAGAATTCAATATTGTTCCAGCCAAAACCAGCATCACATAGCACAACTTATTCTGCGTGTACTCCGTTAGCCACATGAAGTTTTTTGGCAAATCTACTGCTCATTATTTATATCCAGTAGTGTAAACCAGTGGCAGTGCAGATTTTTTTAAGTAAGGATGTGGAGGACAGGTTGGTAGATGGATATGTAGTGCATCTGACTTTCATCACTGTAACCACAATCTTTCCCTAACCTTTAAGAGACAATATGTAAGTTTTCTGCGTTTGTAATGTCTAAAAACGACTAGACCTATGTTATGTATTTTGTTGAGTTGTCTACTTACATTATAACAGATGTTTCCAACAAAGCTCAAACCCACAGAAATCCATCATTTTAATCAAGGTAATAGTTTGCTTCATTTGATCACCTGTCAATGGCATCATATCCCCTTTACTCCTTCCTCTTGCTATAACTTCCAGGGAAACAGGGAAGATCAGATGATACATTAGAGGAATTTCATTATCGACCTAGCTTACTACTATTACAAGTGCTTCATGCCAACCACCAAGCTAATGTGTATGGTAATGCATGTGTAACCTATGTGATGGTAGGTTAACATCATGTTAGCTAACATTACTTGCAGAATGAAATGGCATATATTACCTTTTATGTGGATATGATTTCCCCTTTGTTCGTCTTATGTCTGAGTCACGTCACACCAATTTGAATCGACAATGATGGTTACCAATGAAGATGACAACTCCCATGGTCCCACACTACTTCATGACATCATCAAACTCTTTTGTTATTGTTTTGATACCTAGCAGCAAAAATCACATGTTTAACCAGGTGTTTTAGTTGGCCAACCCTTATCATAGTAACATTCATGACTGTTTCCAGGACAACCCAGGGCCCAGTATGCTCAGTTCCTGTCTTGATAGGTAAAGGATAAAGAATTGTGAATCTGCTTAGAGACAGGAAGCACTCAACCAGTCTTGCACATTTGTCTAATTTGCAGAACAGTTGACAGTATAGATATATATGAGTTTAACATCCATGTTGACAAGCCCCAGAACAGAGGCCCTGAAGAACTGTGTTGTGTTTGTGATAACTATGGACTTACTTAGCAAGTGAGCCCAAACAATCTGGACTGAATCATCTCCACGGGTATGAACATTGCTAAGATTGTGGTGAACAATGTTGCTCTCTTTGATCCCTCCTGTGTTTTCTTTGAGACTAACACAGTATAACACACAGTATATCAATGAACTCACCAGTGAAATATTTATTTAGGCTTTTTCTTGCCCTCTCTTGGGTCTCAGTCAATAAGCTTGTAGATCATTTTAAAAGAAAAATATCTCCATAGAGACATGCCATAGTGGTCAGAATATAAAAAAGAGTGAAACGGAACGTAGGTGGTGAAATGACATCTATAAAGAGAGACATTGCATTTATAATTTGAAACTGAGAAATCCAAGGTGTTGCTTTTTTTCTGACAAAAACCCCTAAACCTTTATCCACTAGGGCCTGCAATTAATTTGTCTCCTTCACTGACAGAATTGAGAAAATTAGACAGGCAGTCAGTGCTATGTGTTGTCCCTGTGTGTCCACTTAATATCAATTCAAATACCATGACACAATTTTATCCCATCAACCATACAAACCTGGTGGACATTATTCAACATCTGAAATCCTCCTGCTGCTGCCTTGATATTCTGCCTACGGGCTTTTTCAAAAAACTGTCTCAAATTGAAAGTCCTCAGATCTTCTGCAAATTGTCTTTTCTCTCAGGTTTCTTCCCACAGGCCCTGAAAACAAGTCACCAAGTCACTCATAAAAAGAAACAATGTCAGACACTTCACTAATGAACAATTATAGGCCCATATCAAGCCTCCCGATTTCAAGTAAAATCATTGAAAAATGTATTATTCTTGGCACAAAACAACTCCTTTGAGGTCTTCCAGTCAGGATTTCGACCACACCACAGCACTGAGAATGCTCTTGTTAAGGTCTTTAATGAGATCCACTTAAACACACACAGTGGCAGAATTTCAGTCTTTGTATTACTGGATCTCAGTGCTGCATTTGATGTAGTTAACCACAACATATTACTAGACCAACTGGAAAACTGGGCGTGATTTTCTGGTAGAGTACTAAATTGATTCAACAGAGACTAATTTGTGTTTATTGGTTATTACACATCTGAGCTGACAAAAATGACCTGTGGAGTTACCCAAGACTCCATTCTGGGGCCTCTTATTTGACATTTACATGCTTCCACTGGCTTAGTTAAATATGTAACCATAATTATGCAGACGACACACAAATTTACATAACTGCACCACCAGGGGACTATGTAAGTGCACTGAAGAACTCAATGACTGGATGTGCCAGAATTTTCTTCAGTTAAACAAAGCCAAAACTGAAGTAACTGCTTTTGGAGACATGGAAAAACAGTTCAAAGTCAGCGCTCAGTCTCAATCTGTAAGAAATCTTGGTGTGGTCATGGACATGAATTACTGCAATTACAAAACCAGCCTATTATCACCTGAAGAATATATCAAGAATTAAAGTACTTACGTCTCAGCAGGATTTGGAAAAACTCCAATCGTTTATCTTCTGTAGACTTGACTACTGTAATGGAGTCTTTACGGGTCTCTGTAAAAAGTGGACCAGACAGCTGCAGCTGATTCAGAATGCTGCTGCTTGAGTACTCACTGAAACCAATAAAGTGGATCACATCACAACAGTTCTCAGATCTTTACACTGGCATCCTGTCTGTCAAAGCATTGATTTTAAAATACTGCTGTTGGTTCATAAAGCACTGAATGGTTTAGGGCCAAATACATGTGAACCATGCAGAAGTATCAGGTCGTCTGGGACAGGCCTGCTTAAGACTTTTCTCTTTGCTGTTGCCTTTTATTAAATCAAATAAATTAGTCATGTACTACACTGCACTGCAACTTTTCTTCTTGTAGCTTGTTTTTATTTTCTATTCTCTAAGCTGTTTAATGGTTGTTTTTAATTATATCTAAATGTACTTGTGTGGTGCATTTCCTCTGCACTTTATCTCAATGCTTTGAATGTTTTATGTAAAGCACCTTGAATTGCCTTGTTGCTGAAATGTGCTATATAAATAAACCTGCCTTGCTTTGCCATGTTAATGTGCTGTAACCAGTGTTTTTACTTAAAGATAACATATCCTTTTTGTGTTTGCCTTTATTTTTATACTATTATGATGATGTTGGATTTCTTATGTTAAAATTCCAAAACATGAGGCAAGCATATGTGAGGTTACCTCTACTTCCACATTGACATAACATCATATTGTTTGCATATGCCAGCTATCTGTTGCCAAAGTTGTTTCATGGGTCATTTGTGTTGTGTACTTGCATATTTCAAATTGGCTCTGTACATAGAAACAAGTATGGATGTATTTGAGAAGTTGAAATTTTGACTGAAGACATCAAAAATACCCAAATCGGATTGTTCTCCAAGCCGGGGGGCAGCTTCCAGAAAGCGGCACCAAACAGAGTCTGATCTTAGGGGATGCTTAAAGGGTTAGTTTTAGATACATAACATGTTTTTACTAGTAAATCATGCAAAATATTCCAGGAGCTCCCCAGAATAAAAAAATAAGGAAATGTGCATAATATGTCCCCTTTAACATTAATCATGTTATTTTAATTAAACACTAATTCTGCATGTAACTATGTAGAGTATTTACAGAAAAGTTAATCGGCCTACAACTCAATGCCCAAATTTTATATTATATAACAATGTAGCCATAAATCATAACAGCAGCCTTAACACTGAATTTACAGCATGCTGAGTATGCATGTTCATTGTTTTAACAAAGGTTAAGTATCTGTCAGAGTTGAGCTGAGAGCATCTTTTATTCCCATATTTCCCTCTCTGTCTCTGAACTCTGTATCCTGATGTGGGAGTCAGGTGAGGTATGAGAGGAAGATGATGGGCTTCACTTCCTGCAAACACCCTCATCAGCGTATTGCATCGATTGCATTAGTATCTAGTCCTCAGCGATCAATGACTCACTGTGCCGTCCTGAGCTGTGCTCAACATGCAGGATTTCACCACACATCAACACATCTCTTTCTCAGAGAGATTCTCATCTGTCTCACTGCTGTTTTGTCTCTATCATATCTGACAGTGTTCTCCCTCTTCTTTCTCTCTTTCTCTACATAACATTTGTACAAAAAGAGTAAAAATAATTCTTTTGATCTTTCAAATATAGTTATATTTACTTTTTGGCCTCTTTTTCTGTATACCCTTCATTCATCTTCATTATACTGGGAAAAGATCAGAGATTATTATTTGACCCTTTACTGAGAGATGATTCCTGTGAGAGATGATTCCTCTGTCTCTCCCATGCTGTGACAGGGAGCCAGGTGTTAGATGAAATAGAGAAGATGAGCTCAGTGGAAATACCCATTAGAAGTCAGCAGCGAGGGCTCATTTGAACAAATAGAAACACTGTTATCATCTCCGTTTCCCATAGCCAACTGAATGCAATCCTATCAAAGGATACATGCAAACACATGTACTCACATACTGTACAGGTATAGGGATGTTATCTGTAAATTAGCCTGGCTCCGTTGCAAGAATCCCAGAATATAACATTTTATGCTGATTTTTTATTTTTTATAGGTATTTTAAATGAATAAAATTGCTGAAATGTCCTGATTTTGCTCCCTAAATGTGCCTCTTTTTTTTAGTAATGTGCTGTAATGGTCCTATTATCTATCACTTGGCTTCAGTTTTATTGTTTCACCTGTAAAATCTCCATCCATAACAATCTCCACCTGCAGGTTACTGTAAATCATTTTTATTATGACCTCCTTTTGCTCTGTATCTCTTGCACCAACACAATACTTACCGGACTCTACCGTACTATCTCTCCTCTTCCTCCTCTTCCTTTATCTGTCGACTTACTGTCACCGTCCTGCTCACCTTCTGGCGCTGGCATGTGTGCCGAAATCCTCAGAGCAACCTCACCCCTCCCTAACTCCCGCAAATTTATTAATATGATTTACATAAAGTTAAAGTTCTCCCAGCAGCCAAGGAGGCCGCTCTAAAATAAGCTGTGGTGGTGACAGAGCCAATGTGTTATGTGTGTCATAGGCCCGGGGGCTCTGGGGGCTGCTGGGTAGGGAACGTGGAGGATTCCCTGGGGGCCCGCTGGCCTGGAAATGACACGAAGTGAGGGAAGAGCCCCCATACCCCAGAATCAGTCATTTCATCTGCAGGGGAGAGAAGGAAGGACAAAGACGCATCGCCCCACCGCCGGGCACACACACACACACACACACACACACACACACACACAATGGGAAATACAAGCATGCCCTCTCTCTCACACACAGGCACACACACACACACACACACACACCAGAATGTAATATTTTGTGTGATTTTTAAATATGGTTTTAGAGAAGGATTATGCTGGGGATGATGCAGGCCGATTATGGTTTCAGGACATCACGGGCACTTTATCTCTTCAGAGGTGCCCGAATTTATTCATACAGCACACAGATTTGCAAAAAAAGATGTCACAGTTTCAGCTTTTAAAGGGTCAGTTCAACCAAATTATGAGATGTTTTTCACTTACACAGAGTGCCTCTATAGCTTAATGGTTACTGTGCATGCACACATAACTGCAATATTACTTGTTTCCTATCTGCCATTTTCTCTGTCCAATAAAGACAAAAATAATAAGGTTTGGATATATTTGTATAGGGGGAGATTCTGTGTATAAGTTAAAGGCTCATAATCCTGCTTCAGTCACCGCAACACTCTGCCTTCCGAAACAAGAGTGCAACAAAATCAATTGTTAACATGGCCCGATAATCACCACATCTGACCATGATGGGCTGGAAATAGCAGTGTGCGGTGTAGCTTACCTACCACAAGGTCAATATCTGCCTCTACCTGATGACAGCCAACTGATTTCAAACTACACTGACAGCTCTTTGATGGGATGATTTTTGAGAAACCACCATCAAAGCCCTGGAGGTTTTGAGCCAATACACACGAGAAATACAATCCAGTGTCAAATGGGACAGTGGAGGTTTAAAAAAGAAGAGAAGAAAGAAAAAAAAGACCAAATCCCCCCCACCCCCCCAGAGGGACACGCAGCACTCCGAGCTGTCTAAGGGGAGCTGAAACATGCGAAAATCAGCTGTGAAAAGCATTTTGTGACAACCTACCATAAGCAGAAGGTCTTTTTTTTTTCTAGGAAGAATAAGTATGACTGCTAGAAATAAGTCAGCGTAGCCTGTGTTACTCCTTGTTATTACCCTGCACAGCTGTGAAATTATCCTGGTGTGTTTCCCTCCAAGCTGCATGACAATAAAAAGGCAAAAATTGTCTACACCTCCTTTTCCTGGCAAATATTTAAGAAAACTGTGACTAAACAGGTCATCCTCTGAGAGAGAGAGAAAGAAACACAGAGAGGGATGAATTAGCTGAAACATTCATGTAACATTTTCCCTAATGCTTCATCTTAATTACCGCCGTGCAAGCCATGCAAATCCGATTGGCCGTTTATGCCAGGAAATTCATAACCACAGTGCGATATTAATTACTCCGGTAGGATTCGTGCTATATTTGATATGCACGAGGCATCGCGGCCATTACCAGCCTTGTGTTTCAGCCTCAGCCCTGCGTGTCAGCGGTAATCAAATCTAAACGTTGACAACAACACATTCACCAATCAATATAGGATGGGAGGGATCCTTTGATGGTGGAATTTTAATCTCTTCTCTCTCGTGTGTGTGTGTGTCTTAATCTGTGTCAATATCCTGTTAGCATCTCTTCCACACAACTCTATTAATTTCTCTCTAACACGCTCATTGGATTTCCTCATTTAAAGTGTGTCTTTTATGTTCCATTGTTCGTAAAAACCATTAGATTAAGCGGAGTCAAATGCAATTACAGCATATGGTTGCTCAGTGAGAGCCAAGTATCTCTACTGTTTGAGGAAAGTACAGGATAGGAAATATAGACGCTCTGCTGTGATTATCCCATAATGTATACCCACTATGCAGATACTACTACTAAAGCATGAACCAGAGAGTTAGATTTAGAGAGAGTTAGATAGAAAGAGTGATAAAAACAGAATGATAGAGTAAAGAGATCAAGAATGCAGGCAGGATGACAGATAGACAAGAGAGGTAACTGGCCTTAAACTTCATCAATGGAGCAACACTGACCTCTGCTGGTGTCCACAGCTCACCCATCAGTTTATGTCAGTGCTTCTCAAACTTTTTCACATCAAGGACCCCTAAACTGACATGAATTAGACCATGGACCCCCATTTGACACAGGATTTTGCTGCATATGATAGTTTTATTACAGAAAGTGTATAAAACCTGTGCTCGAAATAGACATACATAATGTCATCATGTTACTTATTGATGGCATTACAGTGAAAAATTAAATAAATTATTCCACTTTTTGCTGGGGAACCCCCTCAAGGACCCCCTCTGAGAACTACTTGTTTATGTCACACACTCAACTCTCTGCCAGTGGCTTCAAAATTGCTTTCTTAAATCATCATCTGCAATGTGAGTGAGTGGGAACATAGATCAAGCAAACTGAGGACTAGAAATAATAAGAAAAAAAAACATAAAGCACTGTGCCAATTACCGGCTCAGGTGCTACATTGCTCTTATAAGAATGTAATCCATCACCAGCTGTGGTGTTGGCCACCCACCACGTGGTCCACTGTTTAACACCCCACCGCCAAAGCCATAGGGAAAAAGGTCATGGGGGGAGGCAGGGGGGAAACATGCACCCTGTTGATAACTTAACCGCTGAATGTACACACCTTGTACTGAACTTGGAAATAGGAGATGCAGAGAGAAGAAGACACAAGATGACAGGCGGGATTTTCTCATCCATATCCATAAAACCATTTATCTTTCCCTTCAGGACCCCCTGGCACGACTCCATTCTCCTCTAAAAGCTTTCAGACGGGCACCGAGGACCCCACCTCACACTGATAGCAGTTGGAGCATGTTGGGGTAGGAGGGGGTGGAGAGAGGGGTTACCTCAGGGGGTCCTCGCAAGACCAGACATGCTCATTAATATCTCCCAGCTTTGTTGGCTGGGGTGCACAGACAAGATAGTGTTGACACATGTTGATGTAAAGGTATGTATGAGATGGCATGCTATACTCTCATACTGACTGGTTATTTATCTGTACGCACATATGGATGCTTAAATGTACACATAAATATATAAGATCCACACACCTTCTGTTTCTCACCCTTGGCTTAATTTGGCTGTTCTCACACTGTGTTAGTCCAACTTGACGCTGAAATGATTTCAAAAAAATCCAGCTCATGCACAAACAGCTATCAGACACCATTTCAAAACCATACACCCTCTTCGTGTCTGTGTGTGTGTGTGTGTGTGTGTGTGTGTTCCTGTCTCACAGTCATCCTCTGCCTCAGCTAATGATGTACTGGCACGCATGATGTAGCCTGCGTAGCCATTCACAGGGCTGGCATGTGTTAATGGCCCTGGCACCCCGCGCCCACAGTAAAGTGATACATCCAACTGGCTTAGTGGCGTACACAGTCAGGACTGAACAGATGCCACTCATTTCTGCTGGCCAAAGCGACCCAGCAATCAGCTGGCTAAGCACCTAAAAAATCTCAGCAAGCTAGTAATGAGAGGAATGAATGCTCTACTGGGTGACAGCACAGCGTGGAGTCTCACCACAGTGGCCGCCTTTCTCTCTCTCCTACTTTCTGTTTGTCCTTTTTCTGCTCTTGCCAGTTTCAGGCTGATCCTTACTTAGCTGATATTTTTGCTGACCCTTACTTAGTCTCTCCATTTCTTTCATTCTTCCTCTCCATCTCTGACCTGCTCCTCGTCCTGACTCTCTCATTCCACCACTCTGTCTCATTTGCTTTTTCTGTCACACAAAATACTCATTCAGTATTTTTTGTCTTTCCCTGTTATCCTCTTGCCTCTTGGCAGCACTGGTGTGTACATGCCTGCCTGTGTGCATATGTGTGTATGTGTGTGCGGCTGTTAGCTGATGCACTCTATGACATATTGAGGTAATAAAAAGCTCCTCTACAGGGACGGCTGTGGCCCACTAATTAAACACCTCCTATGCGACCTTATTGCAGGCGCCAGTTGCCATAGAACCAAGTACATCTTCTGGGCCTTGCGTCAAACTGCATCTTCCATCTCTGAAAAAAGGAGAGAGGAAGAGAAGTTGCAAGGTCATTACCTTAGAAAACCTAATGATATTATACACAACATAATCTCACACAGAGTGGAGTTTTGACTTGCATGAAGCAGACTTCTTTTAACAGCTCTATAAAAACAGTGACTCTGACAAGTTTGGAACAATTTGCTCTTCACTTTAACAGCATAATATTCAGCTGTTGAGCAGAGAACAATTACTTACATAATGTTTGTGTAGCTATTTAATGCAGTGTGTTCTTTTGAAAGTGTACTTTACTAATGAGATTTTATTCATGGACATTCATTCAAGGACAGTATGATAAGAAGTAAAGCTCTCTCAGTATAAAAACAGGTTTGCCAAAGATGAAACTGGTGTCACAAGCACAGAATCAAACATCTGTGATGACAGTGAGATCTGGTGTCAGGAAGCCAGACTATTACATAACAAAAGCAAAAACAAGGGATGTTGCTTTACCCTCTAACGTTACGAATAATGTACCAGCTAAACCCATCATCCAACAAAGTCATACTAAAGAACAGCAGTTTCTCTTCCAGGTGTTTTTATTTTGAGGGGGGGGGGGGCGGTTACCAAGCTCAAATAAAATCAAAGAAATCGCAGCCTGAGAAAATGTTACCGCAAACTCCTTTCTGAATTAGTTAACAAGAGACTGATCTGTAGTGTCTCGTTTTGGTCTTTCATGTTTACTCCTGATGAGAGACAGACTCTTCCCAATGCAACTTCAATAATTAGATGCAATGTGACAGAGGAAATGAGCAGAAGGGGAGCGCGATGGCTGAGCGCAGCAGGGGGTCCTTGGTTGTGAGTTCCACTTAGACCTTTTTGTGTCGAGTGAGGTGAGTTGAAGTGAGGTAAGGGAAGGTTAAGGTAAGGTAATGTAAGGTAAGGTTAACGTAAGGTAAGGTAATGTAAGGTAAGGTTAAGGTAAGGTAACGTAAGGTAAGGTAGCGTAAGGGAAGGTTAAGGTAATGTAAGGGAAGGTTAAGGTAAGGTAAGGTAAGGTAAGCTAAAGTAAGGTAATGTAAGGTTAAGGTAAAGTAACGTAAGGTAAGGTAGCGTAAGGGAAGGTTAAGGTAACGTAAGGTAATGTAAGGGAAGGTTAAGGTAACGTAAGGTAATGTAAGGGAAGGTTAAGGTAAGGTAATGTAAGGTAAGGTAACGTAAGGTTAAGGTAATGTAAGGTAAGGTAACGTAAGGTAATGTAAAGGAAGGTTAAGGTAAGGTAATGTAAGGTAACGTAAGGTAATGTAAAGGAAGGTTAAGGTAAGGTAACGTAAGGTAAGGTAGCGTAAGGGAAGGTTAAGGTAATGTAAGGGAAGGTTAAGGTAATGTAAAGGAAGGTTAAGGTAAAGTAAAGTAAGGTAACGTAAGGTAAGGGAAGGTAGGAACGTCTTTGAGTGTTAACCAATGTGTGAGGTGACATTTAGAATGGCACATAGCAATTTTCAATACAAGCTTTTATAGTACAACATAGAATTTCATTCAACAAAGCTTGAGTTTCTATGAAACGTTCCATCTTGCTGTTGAGCTGCAGGAGGTCAGATCATCTCATCCATCCAGAGTTTGAGGATCATTTTGCATCCACAATTTGAAATAACATTTGAACGAAATCCGAAAAACGAAATAATCTTTTACATCATGACTTAAATTCCTCAGAAGGAAAATATAGGGTTCATATTCAAAGCTATACAGAAGCTTAAGAATGACAAATATGTGGATAGTGTGTAGGGTACATGTGCAGCCAGAGTGTTCTCCATATGTTTCTATAATTCCAAGCGTGGGAGTGAGCAAGCTTTCCTACCAGCTTGGAGTAAAGTCAACTAATAAATGTAAAGGCAATAATGAGTCTGTGTATGTATGTGTGTGTGTGTGTGTGTGTGTGTGTGTTTGTGTGCATATGTGTGTGAGTGTGTGTGTGTTAGGGGTCATGCCTGCTGAATGAAGGTGTCCTCTGATTTGGTCCGTTGTGGGGCGGGGGTCAACGCGACAGACGACTCAGCACCTGTCAGCCGGTGAGACCCACTCATCAGTCACCAACTCCATATGCTGCCCATTAAAATCAGACGTGTGGGCACTCAGCTGGCAAAGTCCACACACCTAGTGACCCTCTTCACATCTGTTGACAAAGCCTTAAACACATGCAGCACGGAGAAGGGGGAAAGGACAATCGACAAGGGAAGGAAAGCAAAGAGAGACAGCGGCAACATTAACATGCACTGAGAATTCACTTTTCTGTTTACTAAAGTGTTTTTTTTGTCCAGGGATCTAAACCTCATCACTCAGTCACTTGAGTCTACAATAATAATAATAACATTTTTACTTTTGGTTTTTCCACATCTACTGGAGTTCTGAGAGAGTGTCATGATAGAAAAGTTTAATAGTCTTTCAGAATTTGGCACAGATTACCACAGGGACTGCTGTTTCCTTCCCTTACTAGATGTAATCTACACTACAATGTCAAGTTAAAGGGTCAGTTAACTCAAATTACAAAAAATGTTTTCTCACTCATCGAGTAATAATTTAGATTTCGATTGTCATTTTTTACATTTCTGTCTGCTTCCTAACACAGTGGACATGTGTGAATTTGGTTTGTCCCTTAGAAACCTGTTGAGCATGTGCTGTGGGTTATCCAGACATCCTGGTCTCTTTCAACTGTGAACAAATCATATGACTTTACACATGTGTGATGAATACAAAAAAGTCCAATTACATGCAGATGATAAGCCAATCCTTCCCAAGGAAGTGATGGTGATTTTTGGCTTTTGTAGGAGGAGATACAGGTAGATAGTTAAATTATCAGCTCACAAAAATCTGCAAAGCATCCAAACCAACCAGACTTTTTAAATTGTCACGCTGGGCAGTTTTGACATTTTTACTGCTATTTTAACCCAAATCATGACTATTACCTAACCGAGTGTGTTTTGTGCCTACCCAATGGTGTTTAATGGTACATGAAAAGTTTAAAAATATGAATATACATATAAAATGTGACTATGGCATATGCAGTGCATGCCATTTGAAAGTATAAAGTCATGTTATTTGTATGTGACACCAGTTTGATCCAGAATCACAGTTGCTGTTAAACTTGTATTTATGCATGAGGTAAAAATTTCACTTTGTCTGTGACCAAATACTTTAAAACTATTGACATTCCAAGTAGGTTCAGTTGTACTTTGTGTTCAGTGCTAATTATCAAATATTAGCCTGCATAGACACTAAACAATGATGGTGAATATGATAAACGTCATACTTGCTAAACATTGGCATGTAGCAATGTCATTGTAAGCATAATAGTATGTGGATGCATTTAGTTCAAATCCCCATTGACTGAGACTGAGAGTTGAGTCTTATGTGTAAGTTTATGTGTAATTTTTCAATATTGTGAGCACCACAAAAAAAATGTGTTTCACCTCTAGTGTACTGAGGTGGATGCAACAATTGTCACACTTTGGAAAGTAAAACCAAATCTGCAAATTAGCACCAGGGGTAAGTGGGTAGAAAACACAATTTAATTTAAGTGAACCTAATTCTTTACTTTATATCAAGAATACTCGGTTGTAGGGTATAAATGATGTATGTAATAAGTTTAACCTGAATTAGACCTTTACTGGAGAACGGCCAGTAGCCAGAGAAAGGTCATGCCTATAAGTTTAGCCTGAGAGAGAGAAAGAGAGAGATCAAATGAGGCTGTTTAAGATTAAAATGGAAGAGAAATTCACTCTCTATTCTAATGACACTGCTGGGATTTGATGTACGAGGTGTGTGTGCATGCATGTGTATTTTAGTTTAAGATAGTGTGTGAATGTGGGTAGGTGGGTATGTGTGCATGTGTATGTGATGGCAAGCAAATTTCTAAATAACTAACTGTGTTTATGTGTGTGTGTGTGTGTGTGTGTGTGTGTGTGTAAATGGAAGAGAGTATGCAATCGTGCTTGAGTGGCGGTGTAAAAGAAATGCAGAGGGCATTCTCTTCAAACGGAGGATATTCAAAGAGCGGGGAGGTTCAAAAGGAGACAGCACTGAGGGCAGTCGGGTTTGAACTGTGTTTGTGAAAAGCAGTCTGCCTTTTAAAAAAAAGGAAAAAGAAGAAATTCCTGAAGTGCATTCACTGAGTTTTCTTGGAGGAGGAGAGAAAATTAGAAGAAATAAAGAGAAAGTGATGGAGCCAGACATACAGGAAGAAAGGGAGTTTACTAACCGACCGGAGAGCAGTAAGAGTGAAGTGGGAGTTGTGAACTGGAAGGCAAGAGAAAGAAAGACGGGGAGAAAGAAAAAGAAAGAAAAAGAGGAAGAGCAGCACATAGAGGGAGAACATTGGCCCGGGGCGCTGCTCCGTGCTGCGCCTTTTTCTCCCCTTTCTTCAGGAGACGAGAAAGAACAAAAACCCACTTTCCATCCATCCCTGTGGGAGCAACGAAGCCGGCGGTGCCCCATATAGCTCCACCGATCTGACCTCGACGCTGCTGGAGTGATGGCTAGTGAATTACCATGTCAGTGGCCCGGTGCCCCGTCATGCCAGCTCCCCCACACACACATAATAAACACACTCCATCACCCCTTCGGCCCAACCACACCGCCCAAAGAGAGCATATTAATTATAGATGTACGTTAAATTACTTTCATTACCTCCCCTGCTCAGTGGACGGGACAGAGACAGGGATGATGGATGCAAAGGGTATTGCTATACCTCCCCAAGTGGTAAACGCCCCCTCACTTACTTTCACTAACACTTTTTCCCTGATTTTTTGTTCTTAATTTTGCACCAATTTCTGATTTTTGTGGCTCTCCTTCCCCCATTCTTGTCTCTTTCCCATGCAAACATTCTCTATACCCTCAAATGATCCAAGCATAAGCACTCGAACCAGTTATCGTTTTTACTTAGACTGGCAGAGTTAGTGTGTTTTACGGAAGAAAAACAAGTAGGTGGGGAAGTAGAAGTAGGGCAGGGTACCGAACCTTGATACTTTTATGGCAAAGACGAATTGCTTTGATACTAGCATGTATCAAAAATTTTGGTCGGTCATTTGGCAACAAATTTCAATACCTAGCAGAAGCAGAGGTGTCTGGAATACCTGACTGTAGCTTCTCAACCAAAACAGCAATGGCAAAGGCAGTCTACGCAATGGTGTCTACAGCAGCTTCACCAGTAACAGGAGGTTGGACCAAAACACGTAACCTAAAGGTAAGACAAGACAAAGCTGTATTACAATATTAAAGATGATGATACTATCTATCATTTGACATCAAAAAAGCAGTGATTTGATTGCTGGCGATTTGGCAGCGTCTTGTGAGGTTCGGGTAATGTTAACATAGTTGATGATGTAGTCAGAAGAATATTTTGTTGTGATCATGAAATACTACTGAGGGTTTAAAAATTGGGTCTGAAACATCTGTGTGTTAGAGGAAAGGCAAACCGAACATGGATCAACAGCAGAAAGTGGATTATGGTGGAGGAGAGGTTTGAGAAGTCTCTATGGAGCTTTTCCAGAACTGAATCCAATCTGCCCCCTGCTAAGGAACAAACTATACATTCTAATACTCAAAAGAAAGTCTTCCTGTGGAGTATCCCTCTAAAAGTTCAACATTTTTGACTCTGAAACTGTACTTCTCAACCCAGGTTGATAGAAGGCAGAGGGGAAGAGAAAGAGAAAAATAAAGAGAAGCAACAGTCAACCTTACATTTTAAAGCTGTCATTTTCTGTCCTTGCCTTTGTGTATTCATTTGAGGGAATTGCTTTGTATTCAAAATGAAATCAGAAAAAAACAAGGACATGGTGTAACCTCACACAGTTGAGCTGTAATATTGTGCAGAAGAAACTGAACGATCCAGTGTGTCATCAGACACTGGTGAGGGCCTCTGGAGGGTCGATGGGCTGACTGGGGATGAATTAATGAACATGTCAGCAGGTTACTGTCAAGGTCTATGAGTCACTGCTTTGAATCCTAAGCTATTTCTATACCTCAAATACTTTACCATAAAGTCAGTTTTGACAAAACTGACAAAAATATGTCTCAACAGGTGACATTTCAAATGATGCTTATGAAACCTATATGTAAGCCCTTTTTGATGAAATTTTGTATTAATGTTACTTACTCAGACTCCAGTGAGAATCACACGGTACCTGACAGCTACAAGTTCTGATGAAGATGTGACTAATGTGGAAATAGCACATATCCAATGTTATCCAGCATCACTCCTTAGTGTACTCCCTGAGCAAATAACAAAGCATCACATATCTACTTCAAATCTAAAGGCCACAGTGGGATGCTTTGGGTTGTGTGTGTGTGGAGTGTGTGCGTGCATGTATGTCTGTGCACATTTGGCCTTGCTGCACTATGTTCTATAAGTTTGATCTCACTCCAGCGAGGGAAGCATTACATTGGTAGCCTGTGCTTGCTCAACACTCTGGACCTATCTAATCTCTGCTGCTCTGAAACATCCCATTCAATTTCTTCTGTTGATAGATGCCAGTGCTCTTTGAGCCCTGTGGGAGCACATTCTTTCCTTCCCACTTGTCTGAGACTCTTCTGCTTGTGTAACACCAATCTAGATTCGTCAGGTCAGCCCACCCCCCCATTGTAAACAAGCCAGATCTGATTCACAGATTCAAAGGTCAGGAGAAGGGCTGATAATCAACACCGAGAGAGACAAGTATCTCATCCACGTTCGCCTCATTTATGTAGGTAGATGCTGATGAACACAAAATCGCAGCACAATGTTTTGGGGCAAGCAGGAAGGGTTGTTTTCATGAAGAGTGATACCTAATTACCCAAGTTGGCTACTTGTTATAGAACTGACAGTTAAATGAGAGCTGTCAATTAGCGTTAGGACATGGTGATACATTCTAATTGTAGTCTTCATTAAGAGATGAGTGAGAAAGATGCACTCAGTCGCAGCATCTCCTCCTGTTTATGAACACTCACTTTTTCAATTTACAGACTTGGATGTCATTGAATGGGCTTCATGTAATTTGGCAGCACAGTCAGCAGCCCATCTTTCAACCGAGACGCTGAAACTTAAACTTCCAGGCATCCGAAACACCAAAGGAAGAGATAATGTTTCCCTAACCCTAACCCACATTACATACCACACAATAAAGCAAGATATCTTTATATTTTTTTTCTGCTGTACCTTCCAACAACCGTGCCTAGTCACCCGACCACCTCGGACACCCTCTGGAGACCGAAAAGTCTTTTTTTTACCATTGAGCATGCAGGACAACAGTCATAAGGCTCAGCGAGAACACACATTGCGGTGAGGTCGAGCTGTAGAGGAGGGTCAACAGGCCAGAGGGGAACAGGAGGTGAGGGGAAATATAATAATGATAAACAGATTGCCGGCCTCAGCGCCCATCGACTCGTCTCTGGGGTACCTTTCCACCTTGTCATGTCCAAGACCTTGCATAATACTAGGGGACAGGCAATGGGGGTCGAGGGGGGGACATGTATGTGTGTGTGTGTGTGTGTGTGTGTGTGTGTGTGTTTGCGCGTGCATTTCTAATTTATTGGCCCACTGATTTGCTGATGTGTGTGAAGGCTGCATGCAGCTCAGAGCACTAGCCTGGAACTTCTGGGCCTTGCTTCATTAGGTGCTCACGCCCTTAAGCTGCTGACATTTCCAAACTTGTTTCCCAGTCTTCTAATTGTCGTGAAAAATTGGACAGAGCCACCAACACTGAAAAAAGCCACACGGTAGATCTTGATTTGACTGCATTTCTCCTGTGCCCGAGTTTCATTTACCTCGCCGCTCGAAAGATGTGAATATGGAATGCGAAAACATGCTTTCATTTGCCGTGACTCTACAATAAGTGATGAGAGAAAAGACATTGGGCTATTCATCGCTTTCATTTGCAGGAGAAAATCATCAGCCACAACAGACCGATCTGTCTGTACTGGTGCAATACACATTTCTGAGATAGAACAAAATACTCTGAAAATAGAAAGAAATAGAAAGAAGAAATGAGATGCATATTCATTTTAAAACAATTGACAATTCAGTGTTATTCATAGCATTAATAATACATGTCTTAAATTGAAATACAGCAATATCCAAACTTTTGTCATTTAAGTAAACTTGTGGCTTTCATTAAATCCAGACACAGAATTCAAAAAGCTGCCATCACCTTAAAATACAAAGCTTATATTAGCCAGATTTAGAATAATATTTAATTCATATTCTTCTACTGTCACCCACTCACATGCAGACACACACTAAAATACACTAAACA
Source organism: Scomber japonicus (assembly GCF_027409825.1). Classification (NCBI taxonomy): domain Eukaryota; kingdom Metazoa; phylum Chordata; class Actinopteri; order Scombriformes; family Scombridae; genus Scomber; species Scomber japonicus. The sequence goes on along the minus strand of NC_070580.1, from coordinate 10,218,687 downwards.
GCATTAAATCAATTAGCAGGACATGCAAATCCATTCTCACACAAATAACATACGTCACTGCTAAATGTCAGCACAAAATTATTACAAGACTGTGGCACATATATCGTAGTTGATATGATCCAGCATGAAAGTTAAAATCTATTAAATACTGACTACAAACATTTATTATTATTTGCTGTAAACCAGAGAAAGACCATAAGTTGATATCACCCTTGTGAGTAACATGATAAAGTTAATCACAGGGTTATAACTGTATGTTTACTATGAGCTTTAGTATCTTATTTAAAATTAATTAATTAAAAGGGTGTTAAAACATCTAGTTATATCTATAATACTTCTGTGTTTTTAGTGGTAGCTTCAGTATTTGACAACTATTACCAGTGTTTTACTGAAATACTGAAAATAACTAAATATCTGAGGCACACAAGAACAAGTCATATTTTTATAAAGTGCCCCACTGAGTCAATGGTCATTGTAATAAAGGAACATGTCACCCAATGCAACCGTTTTACCACAGAACTCAATGACAGAGAAACTGTTGGTTGAGATCTTTTCATGAGATTTGTTAAAAAGTATGAAATATCCTTTAGATAACTACAGCAAACATAAAAACTTTAAAATATGAAGGCTGTCTGCTGGTGACACAGCCAAAGTCATGGTAATACAGTCGTATTACATCACATCACAGTTTTAAAGCAACACATACAGCAGGATTGCAGAGTAAAGGTAAGAAAATCCCTGTTCAGTGTGTCATGCATTCAAGTGGGCAGACACACAAACTGAAGGGATGAATGAATGAATGAATGCAACAATTCAATTTTAAATAATCAATTAATTAATTGGTTATTTCTTCAAGTAATTGGTTCAACATTTCATTGATAAAGTCTGAAAATATATTATAGAGTCCATTGTGACATCTTCTCCAATAGGAAAATACATTTTTAAAACTGAGCAATGCAGCATATTTCAGAAGTTGGATCTAGCAAATGTTTGGTGTTTTCAGGGATAGCTCTGTCAGACTGTTGACTGTTGTTCCACCACATTGCATTACCACCCACACACCCATGTCTCTAACATGCAAACTTAGTAGAGAAGTGACATTTAATTTGGTGCCTTCGGCGCTCTCTGGTCATGTCTCTCCCCCGGGGCCTTTTTCATCTTTAGCCTCGGGCTCAGTTCGCTCCCCTGCTGCCCTTAAGCAGTCTGTTGCATCTCTGACACTGAGATGGTCTCCTGCTCCTGGTTCTCTAAGTTTTTTGTTTTTCTGTCCTTCGCAGCCTTCTCTTTTTCCAGCATGCGGTAGTTGTAGATGTTCATGACAAAGAGGAAAAGCCCACCAGCCACAATCACTGTGCCACACATGTAGAAAAGGTACTTGTAGTCATCAAAGACGTCCACCAGTAACCCTGTGTGAAGACAAGAGGGTGAACAGTTAAATAATGAATTTGTGAATACAAATACTTGCTCACCATACAAAGAAATTAAGCTATCATATGACTTTTTCAACCAAGAGATGGTCAGTTGAACCTATTTTACACTGTGCCATGTCTGTATAAACAAAAAAAAAGGTTGACTGTTGTACACCATGACAAACAAAACGCACTGTGTACCTGAATAGTATCTTCATTTGACCACTTGACAAGTTTGAAGGTGAATAGAGCAAGAGCTAACTCGCATTTGGCTGCATGTGTGTATGTTTGAGAGAGAGTCAGAGCGCAGGCCAATTTGAGGCGAGCCATGTCGGAAATGACAGAGAGCCATTTCACCCTTCCTGGCTCTCCCCGCATATCTGGGAAGGCAATTTGGACGGCCGCTACCGAAACGAATCAGAAGAGAGGCCCACACTCAGAGCCATAACTATCGAGCCCAAGTCTGCAGAAAAGTGACAAATGTGGTTTAGATCAGATTTAAGCCTCCAGGTTTTCAGAGTCTTAACTGCACAGCACCCCCCTCCTCGACCCGACCCCCTCTGCTGCAGACACGGATCGATTGGCAAGTGTTGCTATCTCTCTCACTCCCGGCACTTATGATGGCCTGTCTGCCTGTCCATCTCACTGTATTACAATCTCTCCTTTATACTATTTTGAGCCTTATTGAATCAATGGTAGCGTGTTGAATTATTTGGAGCAGGAACATGTTCTCCTTACAGTCCAGAAAGTCCTTTTTTCCCCCTAGTTTGTAAAAGTGATTTTTACTTTGTGTATTTTCATGAAACTCAGGAACATTTTTTTTAAAAATTCAGAACAAATTGATTTCCTCCTAACTCCAACAAAAGGATTTCTTTTGTCTGACTTTTATGACTGGGAGGCACATTTATTACACAGCATGTTTTTAGAGTCGATGGTAACATTATCTTATCTAAAATCTCTCTGAGAAGATTTGCAGTTTCCTTGGTTGGTCTTCATAATTACACCAATTACCGTCTTTATGACACGTAATATGATAATGATGTTTGTGTGTGTGTGCTTATACTTTACTGTACCGCACTAGGAGGGGTCACTTTGCATTTGGATCATTTTCAACCATCTCAATGCGGACTGCATCATCTGATTGATAGCACTCATCTGGTGAGTGTACGCCAATGACCATCACCCTCATTAAGACAGTCCTTGATTGGCACGGCAGTAATTAAGTCCATCTGGCATAGTCACCTCTTTTTTTTCAAATGTATTCACAGCTTAATTATGGCCCAGGTACAGGACTTTAATGACGAGAGTTTGAACTGAGTGTCATTAAACATCCAAAGCGAAAAGCTAATTACACCCACTTACCTCACTTCCACCTAATTGGATTGACCTGAAGGTTTGGGGGTGCAGTAACAAGCAGGCGAGTTAGAGGAGACATAAAGATTGTGCCCTCTGGAGGAGAATGTTAGATGTGCAGGGAGGCATTTACTTACCCTGTTCAAAAAGCACCCCAGAACAGGGTCGCACCAGTCAAACTGGGGGGGGGACCTATAAATTTCCATCTCATTATAATTCAGGTTGGGGGCATTGGGAAAGTTTGTCAGTGGGCTGATATGCAAGGCATGTGCAGCTACAGGCGCTTCTTCAGTGTATTTGTCTAGAACACACTAAACAGGACTCTCTAAATGAAGTAGACATGTAGACTGGTGCACAGGCTGAGCACCTCAATTACTGTCCTACGGTCCTAGCTTTAAGGTGGCCATGTCTTTGGTGCACATTTTGACAGGGACTTTTTGAGGTGCACTGTTATGAAGCGGGGGTAAAAACATAAACTGTGCATGTGGTTAATATACTGGCTGGCAAAAGTGATCTAAGTTAAAGCTGTTGGAAGTTCAGTGGTATCACACACAGAGAACACTGACTATTTGAGTGTGCCAAAAGTATTGTTCAGCATAGTAGACTAAACTCATTTCCATTGATTTTTTTTTTCAACTTTTAAAGAGATGATCAATTTTAGAACTGCTTATAATTTGTAGACATAACCTATTACGATGAGTTGGTTTTTAAGGGTCAGAAAGAAAAAAGGTTGGCAACCACTGATATAAACCATATTGTTGTGACCTTGATTGAGACATGGTGGTTCATTATGTACAGATTGTTAATCCATCCGAGTCTATTTGTGGTTTTGGCTGTGTAAATATTTGACCTAACTTGCCTAATACATAGTAAGTTTCCTACTTACAGTACCACACCTTTATTAAGAAATCCAAAATGCCATTCTACAACATCTGGAGTTAACTTAGAACGTGTGTATACTCTTCATTTAGGCTGTCAGGCGGTCTCCACAAAGCCCTGCAAAACTCTATTGACTCTCCACTTTCAACTTTAACAAAAACAGAGACCTTTTTCTTTTGTTTTTTTCACCATCAGTACTACGGACCTTTTCATGGCTGCACAGTGACAAATTGCTTTAAGATTATTTCACAACAAAGTAACTCTCAGCCGTCAGCATTAACTCACCAAGACTATACGCTGAAGGCAATGGGAAGAACTTTTTGATCGCTTGTTACTAGCTGAGATTTCAACTACAATGTCTAAATTCAAAGTGCTTTTATTCCATTGATGACATATAGTGGCTAAAAAAACACATTTTCCTCAATGGCTCCTTTTTTCAGAGTCAGTTACTGTCATTAGATCCCATCTTTCTGTTTTTTTACTAGATCAAGTGAAGGATGTTTTATAGTGGGGCTTTTGAAAGTGCATCAATCCTGAAAATGGCAGGGACGCAGCGCCTGTAAACAATATCCTGCTGATTACACAGTTATTTAGACCATGAAGGTAGCTGTCCAACACTTCAATCTAAAGCACTAGACACACCGATAGAGGAATGCTGGAGATATATGGCTGCAGATGGAAATGTTTTCTTTCCTATTTGATATGCTGGTAAGCAGAAACTCAGCCTGTAGGTTGATGCTGGGCAATATAAAATAACCCTTTACAAAAATCCCCGCTTACAGCATACTCACTTAGTTTATGGATCAATATTGTATCAATTATTAACATGATCCAGTGAATACTTGAGATGTCAGCAGACAGTCAATCTGATCTTACCTTACCTTGATTATTAGATCAAGGTAAATTGATGTATGGAGCACTGGCAACTGTCTGGGATTACTTTTCTGTTTGAAACTGTTTGCACTACCATAGGCTAAATCTCATTTAGCTATAAAAACAGAGAGGAGTGTGACGGGGTCAGTTTAATATTTTGGTTTGCTGTGATTTACTTATGTTACTGTTGAAATTGCACATTGTGTTTCTTTTTCCGAGCTGACCTTGAACATCCCACAGCTGACAATCAGCGCAACAAGCCACAGCTGGCAGCTTGCAGGTATGACCCTTTTTATTGCACGCCAGGACGCCAGAGACGCCAAAGACGGAGAACCAGCCGGAGAACCAGCCGGAGAACCCGCAGGCCACCAGGAAACTACCATCGCAGAAAGATCCTCCTACCTGAAGTGCAGCGGCCCGTGTCTGTCGGCGTGACTACTCCAGCCTGGGTGAATGACTTTAAGTTATCACCCAGGAAAACCGTGAGTGTTAACTCCCAAATATAAATTGCAGACACTGAGAAGGCCGGCTGTAGGGCCAGGCAGAGGAGGGAGTGAGAGCGTAGACGGGTGTGTCGACAGAGGGCTGGCGGTTGTGTTCTGTGTCTACAGGCGGAGTACCGGACCGAGGGGACGAGTAGATCCGGAGAAGGAAGAAGGTCTCACCCCCCCATCACCTCCGAGAATTGAAATCAGCATCCAGTCCTGGGAAGGATTCCTTCAGGACGGTCTGGAACTAGGAAAAGACTTTGGACTGTTTTATAATGAATCCTGGTGAACTTTCTATTTATGTGGTTTTTTAACTCTGCTCCGTCCTGATTAGAAAAGAACCTGTAGGCCTATTTGTAATTATGGAGTCCTAAGCTCCTCAACTTAGGTGGCGTTGTTGGCAACATTTTAAAACTAAATTATTGTTTCGGCTTTTAACCCAAACAAACCCCGTGACAGGAGCTTTAGGCTTTGTTGTACATGTTTGTGATATCATCGTGAAATGATGTTTTAATGCTCTGACCTCTGCCAAGAAACACTGACTGGGAAATGTATCCTCACTTCTTCCACATCTAAGGTGGTTCTTCTGGGTCAACGACATAATCAAACAATCACAGATGCAGCCACAATATGGAGGTGAACTGGGGGATCCCCTGTGCTAAGTTTCATACATGAGAGCTTTAGACAACTACCTGCTGTTAGCTTACAGTACATGACAATTATGATGCAAAGTTTCCCACAGCCACTTACTGCAGAGGTGGACCATCTTTACCTTTTTGGCAGATGCCTCCAAAAGTTGATTGTTTGTTTTATGAAATCAAAACTTTAAATGGGAGAAAAGGGGCAGACACATATATTCATACAGCAAATATCATATGTTAAATGTACTATAGTAGACTATAACCTATAAAAGTGACTAAGAAAATGTAGATGGTGTCAATGATCAATAGAAGTTAAATTTCAGTTTGATAGCTGGACACACTTATATACAATATCAATAGTCTGAATGTACAAATATATGTGAAATCACTATTTTTCAGCTTTCATAAGTAAAATAAAGGTTTCACAAATCTGAAAGTGGGATTAAACAGTGTTAATGATTTTGCTATGATGTATAACACTTTCATAAGTGTTGATAAAAACCAGAATCAGGTGCTAAATATAGTGTATTTACTGCCAGTCTTCAACTGTATCAGTGATCAAAATAAACAGCCAGTCAAAGGTCATGCTCTGTATTCAAAGTGACCAATCAAAGGACTGTATATTCCAATCCCACCTCCAAAGTCTCAAAAGTCAATTTAACCAGTCAGCGTTTAGCAGCTGTGAGCATGTGAGTGTGTGTGGTGTGTGGGGGGGGGGCTGTGGGGGTTGGGGAAGTGGGTAGGCTGTAAGCTTTTACTAACTGGGCCTTGTCTCAAAATCTCAAAATCTAACCTGCCTACAAAACTCACTGTAATGAAACTGTGATGGAAAAGGAGGGCAGAGACCAAGATGGACACAACTCCTTTGTGTTCACTACTCCGATGCATTCTGCTCTAGTGCTCAGTGTTAGTGGTTAGGGTTAGTCTACTGAACTACTTTCACAACCAGATGCTGGTGTAACATCTCCTCTACCATCCCATGTGACTGACTCTTTGGCCGTCAGCAGCAGGAGAGAGGCTCTGTACTGTGCTTGGATTTTATTTTTACTTTACTATGACCAGAACATATACTTTTTATTTATCTGATGAAGAGGAAATACATGAAACTTTATGAAGGCTGTGGAGGCTGCAGGAGTGAATATTGCATTTCTCATAATCAAGGGGGGGGGGGGGGGTCAGTAATAATTTGTGTGTGTATGAATACTTATTTATAACTATAAGCATAAAACCTCAAGCGCACAACAAATTCAAACATTTAATACTGAATCCTGATTGTAGTGCAGCCCTATGTGGTTTTAAATGTCTTACTGATTCTGTCAAACCTGGATAGTTTTATGTTGAGTGTGCACAGTTACCTGCAGCAGGTGGTCCCAGTAGCATGGGGAAGCACTCAATGATGGTGACCAGTCCAACAGCACTGGGGAAACGTTCATTTCCCATCAGGTCCATCAGGCATTCAAAAATCAGGGCAAAAACCATGCCGAAACCCACACCAAAAAATACTGCGTAGACCACCAGGAAGGCATAGCTTGTGAACAGTGGGCACAGCAAGTGGCACATGCCGTTGAAAACCATGGCAAAGCCGAAAAAGTACTGAATTCTGGGCCTGATCCACTTGTTGTTGGCTACCAGGCCAGTGGCAGGCCTAACAAACATGTCCACAAAGCCCATGATGGAGAGCAGATAGGCTGCAGAGTACTCCTCTACACCCTGACTAATAGCATAGGCTGACAGGAACACAATGGGTGCATAGGCACCAAAGATGTACATCACATTCCCAATGAGGTAAATGATGAAGCCTCTATCCTTGAAGAAGGACAAATCCAAGAACTTAGTAGTTTTCATACAGTTTCCTTTTAGCTTAGTGTTGCAGTTACTTGGCTGTTCCTCCACTTGCTTTTGAGGTGCAGAGGATGAGTTTCGAGGCGGAACAACCGGCCTCATCAGGGCTCCAGCAACACAACAGTTAAGCATCAAACCACCAAGGATAAGGAAACTTCCTCTCCAGCCAAACGTGTTCAGTAAATATTGGTTGAGAGGAGCAAGAAAACACACAAATACCGGGCTTCCAGCCATGGCCAGTCCATTGGCTAAAGGGCGTTTTGCCAGAAAATACTTGCTGATGATGGTGAGAGATGCATTCAGGTTTAAGGAGAGTCCACAACCTGTGTGTAAACATGAGAGAAAACAGTCACATTCCAAAAATCTTAAGTAACAAAATTCTCCTGAAGCTAAACTCCAAAGGATACATAAATCAAATTAAGGACTGATTCTTGCTTGATGTCCATTAAGGTTCCATCTCATTTCACTTTTGCCAGCTCACATCTCCTTTGAGAATGCTGGAATTATTTCAGGAATAATATCTTCATTTAAGTAGAAATAAATAAGAGAGCCTAGGTATTACACCCACTCTCTTGCCACGTTTTTTTCAGAACATGAGCCTTTTCCATAAGGATGAGTAGCTACAGGTAGCTAGTTAGAGTGCTATATTCTCTCTTTCCAATGTCAGTTTAATCTTTAATCGAAAGTATAAGGAAATGAATAGAATACTATGAGTTTAAAACTACATAAGTTACCCAAAGCACTGTAGAAGATACAGGAGATTAATATAATATATTTATGGGCATCAGGGTAACATTTCAGATTTTTCAACAGCTTTGGTCTTTCACATACATCAAGATATCAAATATCAAAAAGTCTTATTGGCAGATATGTCTTTTATTGATTATAAAGGCATAAATGAATATAGAAATAGTAACATTAGTACTGTAGATGAAAAGTTATAAATATAGTATTGAAAACAAGTTTACAAAATTATTCACAATATTAATAGTAAACCATTCATTTAATCTGGTGATTGTTATTTACTTTAAAAGGGAATACTTCACTGCTTTGTAACCTTATTGCAATATCTTTACTGGTGGGCTACTGATCAATGCATGGTGTAAAGTCTGCCCACATTCTTTGTATTGTCAAGGCAGCCAGAGGACCCCAGTTGTCCACAAATGTGTATACCATAGGCATGTGGACATTAAAGACTATAGTAAACCCTAGTTGTGCAGTCTAACTCCACTGTTGACCTGGGGAGGGAGTAGTAAGACATGCACCTCCTGTGTGAAACTTTCCACTAGTGAGCTTCAACAGGAGGGCATAGCAAATGGGGAGGTTCACCCACTCCCCCCTCACTCCTCCTCCTCCTGGCAGGTGCCCCAACCAACCTTGCTTGTGCAGTGTCAAGGACCTTATCCCTCACCAGGTTCCCACATGCAAACACTGCCTGTTGACAAGCAAGCCTAAAGATAACTGCACCTGAGAACTGAACTGTGTTACTGCAGGTTTTTGCGGTAACAAAAAAGAAATGAAACTTTTCCTGTTATTCCCTATCCCTGAACATAATCATTTTAATATTAACTTTATTATTGCAGTTTTTCACTAACCCAACGGCTGCTGCTTCTGCTATGATTTTGCTCTGTACAGCAGATTTCTTGAACAATTCATCAGTCTTTCGTTTCCCCAAAGAATCTAAAATATGAACCTTTCTAGTCAGTTCTTGAACATCCGATGTTCTGACCGTGTGTGTCCACCACAGCTTTTCTGCTAACTTTTTGTAATGACATTACCGCTAACCTTGATTTTTTTATGCCTACTTTAAAATAACACTCCTATAAAAGAATAATTACTTACTGAAAGCTTCACTTCACTGAGTCTGTGAAGTTTTTTGATAAAGTGGTTATGTGTGTATGCATGTGTGTAAGAATATCTGCATGTCTGCTAGATGAAACTGCCCGATGCCTATGTGTCAGTGTGCCAGGGCACAGGGGAGCAGAGCAGGGCACACACATGCCCTCTGGCACCACACATGGCCCAGCCACTTGCTGGGCCTATTAATCCTTCACAGCAGTCCTTGGCAAGGTAATGAGCCTCGCAGGGTGGCAGCGAGGCCCCATGTGACGACCATGATAGGAGCCTCCGGGAGAGTACAGAGGGCCACGGAAGACCATGCTCTCTGGGATCAGGGACGGTTCTGTCTTAATTACCGTCCTATTCCAGGTTCCCTCGGTGCTCTAACTGCACGCCAGGAGATGGGGCAGATGCCCTGGGCCCTGACAAACAGCAACAGCAGCGCAGCCAGGGAAAGCAGATCTGGAAACCTAGACATTCTGAATGGACGTGAAAAGAGGAAGACTGCCATCCTACCATTCCCAGAAGAGCTTAAGCAGGGTTGATGGGTTACCAAAGTGGTAAACAAAGCAGGAATCCACATCAAACTGGCTGGCTCATTCACTTTATTACAAATGTCTGAGTTTTGGGCTGTGATCTCATGGACATTTAACTGTTTATGGAAAAATATGTGATGCTTTGGATTCCCAAATCAGGCATGCAAGTAAATTCTTCTTAAATAGATAAAAATTCAAGTACTGTACCACCAATGACGCCAATGCAAAAGTAGAGGAATACGATGGAGTTCCCAAAAGAAGCAGATACCATAGCGACGCCACACATCAGTCCACCTGTCATCACTACTGGCCGGCTTCCAAAGCGCTTGACCAACATGCTGCTCACTGGTCCTGCAAAGATGTGAAGAAAGACAGAGAAATGTATTGTATGTTTAATTTCAATATAAAAACACTTCATAAATAACTTACCTTCTTTTAATGATCGAGGATTTGAAGGTGTGCACACAACAGCACCAATTCTCACTCTAGGTCTAAACCCAAGGGCAAAAGGACATCGCAGAGGGGGGATGGAACACCTCCACACTTTTGCGTCCACTACGAAGTGACTTGGCGACTCATTATACTCTCCCCTGATGATGTAAAATACTACACTCAGTGATCAATCAGCAATTAAACAGCCTTTTATATGCTGTCACTCTTCCCTTCATTCATAACCTTGCCTGAAAGAGTGACATTGCGCCACCAGTCCATCTGTAGCACTCCATAATGAAAACTTCTTTCTTCTCCTTGCTATAAAGACTCATCGTTTAAATATATATTTATCTTACTCACTACTGACTTACTACTTTCATATAGAAAAACGGAGAGAGCATCAATCAAACTAAAATATATGCTTCCACAATTACTGAAAACGTAACATTCTGCAGCTATTCATGGCATTGGTGCGAAGGGGCCTGTGTGTGGATAGTGATAATTGCAAACTGTCCAGTGAATAGTAAGAGGATTACATATTTGGCAAACATCTACTGTCTTCAAGAGCATGTTTACCATGGCTGATGAATAATGGGAGAAAAATAACATGAAGGAAAGCCTGTTGTCTTGACTTAAAAAGAATATATTTATGATTTTTACAAGTACACATAAAGGATTTGTATGTGTCTGTAAACACATTCTTTATATAATTCTCTTAATTAAATGTTTATATGCCATGTGGATTTCTAGATATAGCTACTTATAAAAATGCCTACTTCTGGCTCCACATTTTCTGATGCCAGGAACAAATAATACCTGACTTTCAAACCACAATTCACATTACACAACCATTTGAGCCATTGTTTATATAAAAATATTGATTAGTGCAACTTCACTTCTCAAAAGTATCTGTGTTTAATTTTCTCTAACTACAAGACACAGTGGAAAATAAGGCAAATTGAAGCATCTGACTGTGTATTCAATGCCAGCTTACTGGATGCTACAGGCACATTTTGGGTGGTATTGGAAAGCACTGAGGTTCAATACCCAGCCCTGGTGGTGACATCAATGCATTAATTGCAGAATTGTGCTGCAAGCTAGCAGGCAGCAGCTTGTCAAACAAAAGCAGGAACAAGTGAGCCCAGCTAAAAATAACAGAACCGCTAAAAACAAAAAATGTAAATGCAGTTTTGAGCATCAGTAACAGATTCGTCTAACTTTTTTCCTCAGGCCTCTGTATTTCTTGAAGCTGCTGCAGTTCTCTGCAGTACAATGGAGTCCATTAACATGTCACACTACCTACAAAGCTATTTGTGATATCAGGCACCAGTGTGTGGTAAACTCCATACACAAAATACTTCAGATCTAACATACAGCATGGAAAGCTTTGAGAGGAGGAGAAAGCAGCCTCTAAACTTTTCTACAGTTGCTCGTTCCTGTCTGACAAGCTGTTAACCTGTCAGGATATCTTCATGCACAGGACAGTTCGTTAATGCTTCGGGACATTTACACATGTGCATGTACAAAGTGAGTGAAAAATCAATCACAGTTGACACACAGTGAGAGCTCTCTGTCCTTCATTCGTTTGATCTTTCTTTCTTGCTTCATGCTGAGCTTTAAAGAATTGTCCTCAACAACTGTATCTGCTGTACCACCGTACTGCACGTGGAATAAAAACATCCATCCCGCTGTTTATACAGTTAACCAGGTGCTTGCGGGGGTCAAAGATAGATCATCTTTCTCACTGTAGATGTGTCACAATAGGGCATCTCCCTCACTACCACCATTTCCACTTTCATCATAACTTTATCATTTGGACTCCTTGAGTCAGAGGTTTTCCTGAAAAGGCTGTCATGTGTCTCCCATGGGGACGTGGTGTCAGACCCCAGTGTGCTGAACCTTCCTCTGATATATTCCCCCTGTCTCTCTCTTCCACTGGGTGACATTGCTGAAGCCTTGCCAAGGACAATATGATAAAGCCTTGTGCCTGAGCCACAGTGGAGGGGAATATTTCACCAGTTAGGTCTCTCTGACTCTAGTGCAGGTGAGTTACACACACCGTTGTCCTGTAACCTTGAAAGCCGCTAGTGGCGAATTCATGTAAAGCCTCATAAAGGCTTTTATTGTCATCTTAATGAGTTTTCCCATGTCTCTCAAATACAGCTTTACCTACAACATGACATGAGACAAAACACACTGCAGAAAGTCATTTCTGTTTTTCTGATTGACAAGTGAGTAAAGGTCTCCTGCATTCTTTTATGGCTGATAAAAATTCATCATCAATTTAACAATCATAATTACAGTTAAAATGACAGGGCGGCTTCAGACTGCCCCCATGAGGGACAAACTGTAATGGGTATCCTGCAGCCAGTAATTGTCTAGCCAACACAAGCTGGAGGAACCAGGAAAGCAGAGATGACACCAGCAGGAACTAATAATGATTAGGTTGAGTAACAGCAACTATAAAACTGAAATAAAACTATACTAGAATACATTTGTTTTGGAACCTTACCAATGTGGGTTCAATTTTTATTTGACTATTGTTGAACAAACTGTCACTGGAGCCAGTATTTCCTCTTTGACACTGGTGAAACTGGTGAAGGGGGAACAAATGTTTCATGTTCCAAACCATACACTAAAATATGAGCCAAGTGAGCCTGAGTTCAGAGATTTGACTGTTGCCATCTTTGATTGGCAGAAGTGACATATTTGGACAAAATCAGAGCTGGTTGGAGCTGACCCTAGCTCTAGCTAAATTAGCACTGCACATTTATAGTCTATGCGAAAATGTTCATTTTAAAATATACTTTATGGAACAAACTGAACAGCCGACTCCTTCAAGGGTCTTTTATCATGACCAACTGAACTGAAGACTGAAACACATTGTGAAATTGCAGCAACTACACCTACTCAGTAAATATGGGGTTATGTCATAGTTATGTTACATAATCAACGTTGTCATGGTAGTGACTTGTCAATCACAGGGTAGCCATGCCCTGGAGCATATTCTGCCTTATCATGGTTTAGCAAAAAAGAACATCATGGTGTATTGAAGACTTGAACTAAGGTAATAAATCAAGTGAGAAGTAGGGTACTATTTTAGAAAGAATGCAGGTTTAAGGAATGTCTGCAATGGCTTTACTTTTCAGACCAGAAGCTACCTGCTTGTTGGAAACACAGATTATCACAACCAGACATTGGCGGCATATATCACTAGATCCAGAGGAAATCTAGTGTTAGAAAACCTTTAAGAGTCACAAGATGACGAGGGACTGCAAGAAGAAATATGTTTATTTACCTTTTCAAGACTCTAAAAGCTATTAAACAATCTGAGAAGGGAGTAACACTATTTGGTTGATCTACTTGCACCTCAGACGTCTTCATCTGCTTAACATAAACGGCTCAGAAACTAAAAAGGCTGTAGATTAGTACTAGTAGAGCAGGAATGGAAACTGTCAACTAAACTAAACTAAACTAAACACATCTGCCATTATGGGTCTGAGTGTAAGGCTAAGCATTGGTGGCACCAACCAAATTCTTGTCAAATCAAAGCTATTTTTTCTGATTCTTTCATGTCAAATGACTGTATGTATGTACCTGAACACTGAAGAAGAAAACTGCAACTACTAACACATAGGTCAGGGTAATCAGTGTCAGTGTGGATATATAAATTTGAGTCAGGTGAGTAATACTTGCTAACAACACTCCCCTTATTAGGCAGCCTAACACTATTTCAGTGGGTGCAGTCAGTCAGTCATGTGAAGTCAATTTATCAATTACATATCTGGTACAGCACAGCAGTTGCTTTAGATTCCCAATAATCAAAAGGATTTTTTTCCCCATTTGCAATAAATCTTGGATTTACTTCTCTAGTTTTGGCCATGATGCTGATTGATGAGCACAAATACATTTCATACACACTGACAACTCATTCTCTCTCTTGCAGGCATGCAAGTCTGCAGTCAGCTGTCTAGCTGTACTCACTGCTGTGTGTTAAAGTGCAACTTAAAATACTGTTTGATCAGTAGAGCTTTATCAGTGCCATTTCTTGGAGGTGAGCGTGCTGTGCCAATGCACTAAGGTAACACAGGGACAATACAACCCAAAGAGACCATAATAAAACTTTGTTTTTTTAAAGCTAACCTGCATGTTGTTACTTGCAGGCTATATAGATATAGTAAATTCACAACTAACACCTCACTGAATTTCATTCATAGTAACCAGCTGTTTTTAATGAAGAAAATATATGCTGATATTTGCAAGAAATTACAGTATAGCATTGCCAAAGATATGTCTGGTAGGTTAGAAACAGTAATACCAATGCATCATTTTACAACTTTAAAATGTCCCACTCAGCACATATCTTGATCGTAATTTCAAAAAGAAAAAAGAAAAAAATTAAGGGATCCTGTTATGCGGTCTTGGAAAAAAAGTAATAATATCTCTATCAGTATCAGATACTCACCAAAATCAATACTGGTATCTGTCTCAAGAATTCAACATTTGTCTAGTTATAGATTATTTTTTTAAAAACAGACATTAACCTGGGTTTGTTTCACATAAAGAAAGACAGGTAAGACTCTGAAAAGAAATACTAATTGCAGTGCAAATGCAATCATTCTTTCATTCAATCGTTGGTGAACTATGTTAAGGGGCTATGCAAACTTTAAGCAGTATTTCACATCTTACTTTTCTTAATTGAAGCTTATTTTTAGCTGATCTCTTCACAAGAGGACCTTGATTACTATGAATTGCGATAACGAGTGTATTTTCAAGAAATGCAAAAAACTGAAAATTGAAACTAACAACAAAAAAAAAGAAAACTGAATCTTAAAAAAAAAAAGTATGTATGACAATGTGACCCTGACTGCATTTAACCACCTCATCAATGCTGTAGCTTATTGTGTGTAATGCAAATGAGTCTGTAGCCAGTGCAAGGAGCATCCCTGTCTCTCTCCTTCTGTTTATCTGTACTGCCATGTGTCTCACTACTTCAGACTGCCATCTCATTTTGAGTTTTCCTTTGGCAATGGATGTCCAGTTCATCATTGTAGGCCTGCTTAACAAAGAAAGGCACAATGCAAGTACAGCATAAGTGAACTAAATACTGAGATAGGCTGAGACGACACATCCAACAAAATGTTCTTACACTAACACTAACATGGAACAAAGACAACTCAGATCTGAAAAAAAGGTAAGGTTACCCTTAAACATCATACAGCAAATTCAATGTAACAAATATTGATTGAATCTCACTCACCGCCTGCATACATGACAGCCAGCATAATAGAGGAAATCCATGCTATTTCACTGTAGCTGGCCTGCAAGTCCACCTGTATCACCTTGAAGAAAATAGAGAGGACTTTGGGCATGGAGTAGGCAAATCCAATGGAAATATGGGCCCCAATGACCACCATCCAACCCCAACCACCATCCAGGGGTTTGCCCAACTCATGTGTTGTTGCACGGGACATTTTCCTATTCAGAGAGAAAGATAGAGAGAGACATAAAATATTAAAATGCTAGTTGAAAAACATGAGTGCATACTTAAAATGCTTAATTATGTATGTAATTATGTAGAATTGGTACTTTAACCGACATACAGTGTGTACTTTAAGTCAGCAAATGAGTTAGTTTAATACATAAACTTACACTGGATGATAAGTATAGTAAAGAGTTGAGTGTTATCTGAAGCTGTGATGAGGATTTGCTTACATCATGTTTATCTTTCAATGTAAACACAAGAGTGACATACCTCAAAATGCTGATTACATCATAAAAGCAAGCTCTTCACTTAAATAGCAAATACATGTCAACATTTACATGGCTTTTTTTTTACCTTTAAATAAAAGAAGTTCACTACTAAATGCAGAGAGTACAGTGTATTTAAGGCTGTATAATGTAGCTATAACCGGCTGTATTTGTTGAGTATAGCCAGCCAAGCTAAAAGCGTCCTCACTCATTTGTCACATATGCGACTCCAGTCACAAATAAACGCAACTATTCGCTTCAACGAGGGATGCTTAAACTACCACTTCTTCAATAAAACCACAAACACTGCTTTTCCCCCTCACTGTTAAGTTACGAGTTCAACTGCTAAACTTTAGCTGTTGACAAAACTTATTCAGAGACGTTTTCAGTCAGTGAGAAGAAGAAAGCTACTTGTCTTTTTCCTCCTCTTCCACTCCGAGCCGAACGGAAGATACCATTCATTCACACGTGGACGTTTCTTAGTAACAGATAGAAAAAAAAAACTACGATAGTAAACTTGTAACCTCCCACGCTTTAAAAAGAAATAGGCTTTGTATAGAAATGTTGTATAATAGTGTGAGTAAACCTTACCTTTCATTGAACGTCCTCGCAGCTCGTTTCCTAGCTTGTTGCAAACTTTCAGCCTGCTCCTTTATTGAATGTCTGGTCACGTGTTACACTCATAGACTCAGCCTGGAGGGGTTTTTTGGAGTTTTGACTAGTTTCACAAGGTTCAGTACTGAAAGGTCTTTGTCGCCTCTTCATCATGTTCAGCCTATAGGTCATGACTTATAACTGACAGTAACATGGTGTGATTATGTAACTTCAGTGTCTTTAAAGTGAGTTTCACCCCCCAGTCTATGTACTTCTGTGACTGCCTCCATATAATTATAGAAAAAACACACAAGCATAGGCCTACATGTGAAAAACAGAACAAAATGAACAAATGTCACTTTTAATAGTTTTATTTTCAAATTATGTGCAATGTGAATTTCACAGTTGAACTCAACCACCACTATAACCCGCAACCCAAAACAGACAAACCAGCAAAAAAAAAAAAAAGTAAAAGTGAGGAAAGAAATGCGATGAAATATAGCACCCATGAGCGATGCATGGAGATGTCCAGAAGTGAGTAACGTTTTTTTTTTTTGCAGCCGGAGGCCACTAAAAAAACTCTTGAATACGGAAAAGCTGTTTGTTAGCTTGTTGTATGACATGACTGGTGTTTGAAAGTTGATCTGTAATGCTTAGTTTCGGTGAGATGTTACAAAGAAATACTACTGTACTAGAGAGGGAGGGGAGGTGAGGGGAAGGGGAAGGGGAGAGGAGAGGGGGGGTAGGAAATCAAAATCTATCACTCGTGCAGGTAATCATTTTTTCTCAACAGAGCAGGATTACTCTACCATAACTAAATAGGTACTTACATAAAGAAAAAGAAAAAAGAAAAAAAAAACAGCCACTGGAGACAACAAAAAGAAATCACATCTATTTTTTTTTCAAGTTATAAAAGAAAATGAAGATAAGTTTTAAAAAACTGTGCAAGTACAGCAAACCTATAGTACAGTATATTACACATAACAAAAACATTTAAATACAGTACTGTATCAGTAGAAATCCTGAGAGTTCTCCGTTCCTGGTTCTCAAATGGCCGTCTGTAGACATGTGGATGAAGCTCAAACCTTCTCTCGCCCCTTGATGAGGGCTGTTTTGAGGGCATTGTTCAAGCCAGGTCAAATTTTAAACCAGCTCAAAAGTCAGTCCAAGGTGGATCTTCTCTTGGAGAAGTTATATCATGTTCACAAGTCCTTAATAAATGCGACTCTTCTGGTATTCAAATTCATGTGAATCTCTTAAGATGATTGCTATATGGTTACTAAAACTTTTTCTTTTCTGAATAGAGGGGCGCTCTTCTTCAGATAAAATACAAGGGAAATGTGTAGTGCAAAGATGACACAGGAACCTGCATGAGGAAAATTGACGGCACTGAAAATGTCACACGCTGACAGGGAACGCCACTCAGCGGTGGTATTACTCCTTCTATACAAGATTGTCAAAAGAAAAAAAAAAAGAGAAAGAAAAAGAAAAAAATACCAGCACCAACAGTTTGTGTCCTCTGAAGGCGGATTCATGGCTGTTAGATGAATTAGCACACAACCCAGGCCACCTTCGCTAGTTTATATAGTCTGCTTTGTTTTTCAGAAGGGTGCTTCGTAAAGTTTGCAGTTAAGGACCGTTGAAGTGGAGAGTGATTCAGTGCAACGCTGAGTTTAAGACTTTTCAGATATTCTTCATCAGGAGAAAGGTTTTTTTTTTATTCTTATGCCCCCTTTTCTAGCCACAGGCACATTGGCATCTCAAAATGATCTGCACTAAATTACGCATCACTTCAAGCCTACACCCATGCAACAGCCAAACAATCATTATTGGAACTAAGGTGATTTTCACTAGCAGAGACGAGCACACAAAACAATGAATGCACTTTTACTAAAGTAATATAATGTGTATATATATATAGATATATATATATATATATATATAGCCTAATCACAGTTCCATGAGTTATTGCTACCACAAAATTATTATCAATGTCCAGATCAACTATAACAAGACCTCAAATGCTTTTTGGCATTGAAGAGAAAGGCTCTTTCAACCTATTTTTCAAATGATTATAATCAGATGTCGAAAAAAAACAACCTCAACAGAGCTCAACACTGGATTGAGCTTTTCACACAGTTGTTTCATCAACACGATGGCCTGAAATGTCCCTTTTCTCCTAATCAAATATCTCTGAAGTTTCTGAGGTAAGCCTGTTTAGTTGGTCTGAACTTTCCACTTAGTGTTGCCACAGATTTGACTCCGTCCTTAGTTCTCCAATGTGGAGAGTGAGTACTCTTAACAATTCGCTTAAGTTGTCTTCGCACGTGACACAAAATGGATGTCAACTCAAAAAAAAAAAAACACACACACAAAAAAAAAAAAAAAGGACGGGAGGTATGAGCCCCCCGCGCAAACTGGAATCTCAAACAAAACTTTAAAAATAGCTCGGAAGCCAAACATAGTGTACTGTTTGACACACTGACGCTTGTGAAGGAAGAGGGCCATAAAAATATCACGCACGCTTCAAACTTCAAAAAAAAAAAAAAAAAAAAAAACATGACGGTAATGTAAATCACAAGCACACTTCAAATTATAACTCATCTATAAAATAAGCTGCAGAGACTTGAGCACAGACTAGAAAAAAAAAAAACACACACACACACACACAAACCTCAGAGCCAGCACTAATGAGCTAAGGTACTCATCTTACCCGTATGAATATATAGTTTATATATTTATATATATAGATTTTAACTTTCTGCTGACACGTAGCATCCATATCTCCAGAGGGCACTTTTACCTTGCCGATACCCTCCTACAACATGCTAATCATTTGTAAAAATCCTCACCTATATACGTATCTAAAACAAAAATACAACAGCATGGCTCAACGACAAGCAAAAAAGAAAAAAAAAAAAATAGTATAATTGCACTTATGATTCATTGTACGGTTTTCTTAAACAAGCATCAGTGTGGGTAGTTGGTGCTGTCTGGAAAAAAAAAATACTGCAATCTTTAAAAGCACCCCCGTTTTTGATCATGTTAAACCAAAGTTTGAACGATTTAAGACTTAACCAAAAATGGTCCTTGTGGTGCAAACCCAAGGTAACACCAGGCACAAGGCAGGCAGGACCACACTATACTCCCCCCTCTGCCTCATAGATTGGGTTCACAAAGCGAGCTACCTCAAAGCACTTTCTGTAGACATTGTGGGTAAAGTTTAGCCACCACGCATTCAAAATGGCGGCCCAAATCCCAGAGGCGGTCGGGTGTCTCGTAGATTTTGGTCCATAAATCTGCCTCGTCGTCATACTGGTAAAGGGAGTTCTTGCGGCTGGTTCGAAACACGTGCTCCTCCACCATGACCTGCGTGGCCCTTACGAACAGGTGGAGCTGGCCCTGCAGCAGCATGGCCTTAATGTACGGGCTCGTGGCTTGATCGAAGGGCAGGTCTCTCTTGCGGCTCCACGAGTTCTTCTCGATGTCGTAGACCTCCACGGTGAAGGTGCGCTGGTGATTCCTGCAGATGCCGGCGATGTAATAAATGCAGTTCTTATAGAGGGCGGCCAGACCCTGACTCCGAGGGACGCTCATCGGGGCGAGGTGACTCCAATAGTCCTTACGGGGATCAAAGCAGAAGAAATATTCACCTGTAGGAAAGAAAAAGAAATGTTATTTAAAGCTGAGATCAACTGCTTTCACATATGTTTAATAATGTGTGTCATCTAAATGTCTTCTCAGATCATTCTTAATTCATGACATTAACGCTGTCATCTTTAGTTGCACATTTTACAAGTTAATTATAATATTTGTACATTGAAAACCTTTCTGGTAATTGTTCCTCCTGTTCATACTGGCCATCAAGAGACCTTTCCAAATGCAGTTCCAACATAAGAGAAGGGATAAAATACATTCATACACTCAAGTCTTTTTAGTATTTGTGTTTCCCTAAGCAGTGTTTGAGCTGTTGTGGCATTAAACACAAGCAGAGAGAAGACTGTAACTTCAGCAGACTGCTAAAGGCTCATATTAACCTCAGCTGAAGTGTGGAGACTGGGGGAGACACAATAGCAGCAACTAAAAATGATTACAATAGACATATGTACACATGAGCACTGTTCTAGGACAGACTTACAAACAATGTACACCAATCCTTTAGGAAGTTTATATTTACCTTGGAGGACGTAGATGCGGTCTCTGTACTCCACAGCACTGTGAAACTCCATGGCCACTGGCATGGGACTAACGGCTGTCCAGCAGTTGTCCCTGGCATCATAGCACTCTACCGACTTTAATGCGTTTCGCCCATCGCCTTCATACACTCGGCCGCCCAGTGCATAAAGCTTCCCGCAGCAGTGCACGAGTCTGCAGCCGATCCTCGCTCTCAGCAGAGGTGCACGTGGAAGCCATCTGTTGCCTGCGTGTTCGTACTGCCAGAAATCGCTCTCCGCTCGATGGTCGATGGACACTTCGCTATTGCTCGGTCGGTAGCCACCGGCGATGTAGATGTCGTTCTCAGAGGACACCAATATACCGACCTCTCTGAGATCATTGGGTGGTTTGCAGAGCTTGAACACCCTTCCTGTGGCTGTGTCCAGGCAAGGCACCGTCTGCTTCTTCCCTGAGTGTTTGTGAGCGGCGTCGAAGCAGATGACCATCTCAGAAGCAGTCATTCCCAGGCGCTGTGGGCAACCATTGGTGCCAGTGAGGCGGGTTTTGGCCTCAGCAGGGTCTTTAGACAGGGACAGGGCACCAGCAAAGGGAGCGGGTATCCGACTGAGAAAGGCCTCATCCAACAAAGGCAGACGGATGCATTGGGAAAAAACCTCTGGAAGGTGGGCCTCTCGGCCAGGCAGGTCGTGTTCCAGCCAGCGGACTATGCTCTCGTAAACGTGCTCTTCCTTCTCCACATTGAGGTCATCATTGTTCAAAATGCTGACCAGCTGCTCCTTAGTCATCTGGAGAAACTCTTGCTCCCATGAAACACACAAGAACTATTACAAAGAAACAAATATGTTAGATTTAGCAGCCAAACACTAATCACAAACAAAGCACTGCAATTATTACAGTGATATACGTTGCTATGAAGTAGCAGCAGGCATAATCATTACATCACAATACAAATAATCCATTCTAAGCTCATGTTCAACTGACCTTCTTGCGAATATAGTCCTGTGAGCGTTCCCTCAGCTCTTGGTGTCCATAGGCATCAGCAAACATGTAGACCCCAATACAGTTCTGGGGGTCAAGCCTGCTGATCATGAACTGGGCACACTGGTCTTGCAGGGCAGGGATCTGGAAAATGCTGGCTGCTGTGAACAGGGCCTGGACGTTGGACTCAGAGAGCGTAACCCTGGACGTGTAGGCGTAGTCTAGGACTAGGTGCATGGATTCAGACTCCACCCCAACAATTCTAACCTCACGCTGGCTGCTCTCTGTAAGGCCACTGGTGAACATGGACCTGGTGATGGTGGAGACGACACAAAAGTGATAATAAATACTCAAATCTTTTGATTCATGCACAGTTTACTGCAGACACCGGGCTGATTTCAAACATGCTACAGCTGGATATGAAAGTTTTAGATGATGTCACTGTTATCAGTTATGTAGCCAAATGGACTATTACAACCAAGTAAGGATTTAATATTTCCAGTTAGTGAATTATGAAAATGCCAACATATGTGCACATCCAACACTTCCTACCTAAAATATGGGCTGATTGCTGCAAGGACATTTCGGTGACACGAGAAAGTCTTGCCATGGTCCACTTCTACGACGATGTCTGTGAGCTGTGCTTCATCATACAAAGCTTTGAGCTGCTGAAGGATGTTACAGGCATGAACAGCATCTACTCCGTTATAGTTGGTGCTCGGTGGTGTCCCATTTTGTACTTGTAACAGCTTCCCTACCTCTGAACAACACAGTGCAGAGAGAGAAAGAGAGATCAGGAAATTTAGTTACGGTGTACAAAACACTGAGAGACACTATTTAATAAAAAAACAAGTGATGCGATAGTAGGCTATAAAATTCAGAGTGGTAAACAGTAATTCATGTTCTCACTTTGAAACCTTTCATTCAATCACTTTTATGTAGTTGTGCAGTCGAATGAAAATACAGAAATAAACAGACGGATGATTACACATTTATCTGAAAATAACAGAGTCAGAGTCAAGATGACACAAAAGGTAACTACTATGCATTCTGGCAAAAATGATCTATAAATCTATAATGCATTAAAATAAAGAAAATAAAAAAAGAATATATACTGTAAAGGAAGACGGCACGCATGTAACAGATACCACAAAATCAGAGTTAATTTATGTGTTATGATTTATATTAGGTATGGACCAAGAGTGTACAGTTGTATGCAAAAGGTTTGGGCACACCTTAACATATTGGTGATATTTGGTTGTTTAAGGGTTGGTTTTTTTTACTGTAAATACAACCTCTCTAGGATAGGGAGTGGGAAACTAAATATTTTCAACACACATTCACAATAGTTTTTATGTCATGAATTGAACAAAATATATCTTTAAAACATTTTGGCATTTGAAAGTTTGGCACCCTATACAATCAGTAGTTAGTGTCACCCCCTCCGGCTGGCTTCACAGCTGGAAAACTCTTTTTGTAGCCAGCTAAAAGACTTTCTGGGATACTCTCCCATTGTTCCTCGCTAAAGACTTCTAGTTCTGCAATATTCTTGGGTCATGTTGTAAGTGTCCCATGTAAGTAAGGGGACTGTGAGGGTCATTTCAAAACCTTCAGCTTGCATCTAGTAAGGTAGTCCGTGATGGATTTTGAGGAATGTATAGTATCATTATCTTGTTGTAGAAGCCGTCCTCTTTACAGCTTCAGCTTTTTTTTATACAGTGTGATGTTTACTTCCAGTTTTTGATGGTATTTATTGGATTCCATTATTCTTCCCACCTGTGCAATGTTTCCTGTGCCACTGGCTGCAACACAATCTTAAAGAAGATCTCATCTTGACCTCTACCATCCCCCTAAGCTGCCATTTCATAATTGCATTTCACACTGTGGAAACAGCAAGCTGACAATGCTTTGCCATCTTCTTGTCGCCTCCCCCTGCATGGTGGGCATCAATAACTTTTCATAGTCTTACACCGCTGCTTAGGAGGAACCCAAGGTTGCTGAGTGTTCACACAAGGTTTGAAGAGTCAGAGTATTTGTAACGCTTTGAAATTGGCACCAGCTGACATTTCTAATGACAACTGCTGACATGCCTTGGGCCTAACAAGCTAATTAAGGTCTGAGACATTGTAAAAGAATCTGAGACTTTCTAACTCTTCTAACCCAAACTTTTACACATGCCACAATGATTTTACCTTTTGTCAATTTACAACATAAAAAGTAACCATGCATAAATATTTGCTGAAAAGATTATGTTTTATGCTCATATCCCAAAAAGGCTGTGTTTACATCTTTTCAACAACAAAAAAAAGAGTGAAATATATTATTTGTCAAGAGATGTCCAAACGTTTGCATACAATTGAATGTGACCCAGCTTTGATAATGACTGTGACAACTACAAAAACGTTGTCTCCTTTCATTGTTTTTGTCAACATCTGGCTGTTTATAAGTTTGGGCCAAAGTTGTTCATCTACTTAGTCCCCATAGACCAGCACAAGACATACGGATAACATCTGGGCCTATAAAGTCGCGGATTCAGTGCTGTTCAGCGTCAACATGTTTCTTATCACACATGTTGTGGTCTAGTTACACAATTCAATTGCCACTCCAACTTTGTGCCTCATGTAATGTTTCACTATAGACTTATATTCTCAGCTGCTAAGAACAAAAAGAAACTTTTCCAAACAAAATACCTCGTGTTGTGCAACGCTTACTCCCTGACAGGACAAAGACTCGCGATGAGTGAACAGAAAACTACTGTCTCGCCAGGTGGTAGCTAGCCTGCTAACAGCAGACATCACTGCCCGGCGTCTGCAGTAAACTGTGAAGGCAGTTAACTGTGCTACAAGGCAACTTTAAGAGTATCAGACGATGACTAGTATGATTATGATCTATCGAAACGCGTGTATATTTCGATGAAGAGCAGTACTAGCGGCGGCATTAGCTGGCTGACATGCAAGCTTAACTTTTAGCAGGGAGCTAGTCACCAAGCTAATGTTAGCAAGCTTTCTTTGACACAACATTGCGAGATATAAAAGAGCGATAAAGACCTCAGATGTTTTTTGTGCAGCCGTCACTGCCTAAGAGAAACATAAACAGTATTTCACACGACGTCTAGTTCGTCAGTGCTCGAAACAGTATCTGTAACCACAACTTCTCGAATCTTTGTCCCTTGTCATAAACAAGTGTTTACAAAATCAGCTGTGTGGGTAGCAAGCTAACCGGCCGAAAGTTAGCCACACAGCTAACGTTAGCTGCTTAGCCGGAGCTAACAGAGCCAACACTTTTGAGGAGTCAATAAGAGCTTGACCCCTTTAGACGAGAATGCAACATGTTACGACTCATTTCACTAGTCTGTACTACTATGCTCCACGAACATACAAACACACATATTATAACTTTAAAAAGCGTTATTTAAGTCTGATTAGTACACAAAACAATGCAGATTTTCGCTAACCTCCACTGGCAGCCATTCTCTCCAGTCTGTCTCGGGGCAGACCGAGAAAACGTCAGTGAGCGCACAGCGGAGCCCCGGAAACAAGGGACAGCCAATCATCACACGGAGCACGGATCTCACAGCCAATCATATTCATCTTTAATCTGAAATAGGAATAAAAGTTGCTGGCTGTGTGAGTGAATATACCATACACAGTAACAGAATTACAGACCACACTCAGTACGATCACCCCCAAAAACAAACAAACAAACAAAAAACAATCCAGCCTAGGTAAACCAGCTGATATAGAGTAGCATATCATTATATATATATTGCCCCTGCTCTTTGTAGAGGAATACATGTTCTTTCTGTCTTCCAATCAGATACACAGAACTACATTCAGTAGTACAAAGATTGCATTAAATAGCATTTGGTCTTTAGGGCTGAAATTAAAGCCATTTTCACTTCATATGAAATTGATCAAAGATAAAAACCTTTGTTTCTTGTGACAATGTATTACAATAGGAAATCTCTAACAAAGAATACCCTTTAAAATGAGTTTTTGCCATTGTAAATCTTGAAATCAACTGAGGAGATTTGAGCCTATTAACAAAACAGGACTCAAAGTCTTATATTAGAAAGTTTCCAATCAGTAGATATTTCAAATTCTTGATAAATCAATACCACTTATAGTAGGATACAGTAAAGCCCATAATAAGAAGTTGTTAATCGTGGCACCACTAACATGCTCAGTACTCTAGGTGCACATTTCCTCTGAAAGTTACGAGCCAATGCAGATTTGTACAAGAATATTTTAATACAGGTTTGCTTGAATAAATGTAGATTATGAAGTTTAAAGTTTTAAAGGCCAATGCAAATCTTAAATAACTCAGTTATAAGGTGTTTCTTTCAGTAAAGGATACAGGCATATGAATCCCACTTAAAACTTCAAGTAACACTCCATATACTCTCATGTACTCTGTATTAGGTTCTCCAGTTTTTGAATTGAACAACATATCAAAATTTAAGCTTTACATATGGCAACTTATTTATTGTTTTGAGCTTAACTATAGGACAGAAAGCTGATATTACTGGGGGAAGTTATTTCCCAGCAGCTGCACAACTGTACAATATTAATATATTAATACTCAGGATTTACCATCTTGGAAAATGCAACAGCAATTATGTAAGCCAGACAGAAGAGATGTTTTGAAAATGTACTTATTTACCTAAAAGTACAATCTGTAACATTTTCTATGTTGGTTGTTTCTCATGCAGTTTTAGATTTGAATTACAGCCAAACTTGAGAAATGATTCTGAAAGGTTGTGTCGAGGCGTATTCATTTAGCAACAAAATGTGAAAAATACTTTTACTAAAGTGACATATTAAAGGGTCTTCCTTGATGTTAGAAAGTACAAACATAAATATTAGTTGTCATCATTAGGAAGTTGCGAAATAAGACAGCTCTTGGGGGATGGGGGGTGGGGGGGGGGTGGGGCTGTGACTTTGGAACCATTCAGTCATGTGTACTGTAGCTGATTAAATCTATGCCTTCTGGTTTTGCCTGTTTGTGAGTCAAACCTGTGAATCTTTTTTTTATTTTTGCATCAAGTGGCACTACAGTAAATTGCTTTTCCTTGTTGATATCTGCAAAGTATCCCAACACAATATGTGTAAGTATGTACTAGAGTCACTGAAATATTTTAAGTCAGAGGAAATGTATTGGCTTCATGTACAGTTGTGTCACCACCTTCCACTTTATTTTGCAATTGTAGGTTAGGCTTATACCTAGAACCTGCTTTACTGGAAAATAACTTAAATACATTTTTGTTCTGCCTTTTTCTCTGGCTTATGTGTAGGTTCATGGCCAACCACAGCTCTTTGTCAGCTTAATGTGTTAGTGTGGCATAGTTAGCAATAGTTGGCATATTACTACCACCAGTAAGAATTTAGTACCTGTTACAGATCAATGAATTAACAATTCATCATAAAATGAAGTGAGTTGCTGTGCTCCAAGGACAGATTTAGAAGACTGCATTTTCACATTTTTCCACATCAAGATAATTTTCAGAGGAGCGTAGTCTTGTTTATACACTGACTTTGCTTGTTAAATCAGCATATTAAGATGAAACTGGAAAATGTTTAAATGTGATTAAATGGTGTGTTTTTTACTGCATGCTTCAAAAGCAATAAAAACCAGAAATTTTGGTACCCTTTCTCCAACACGTTTTCATGTTTTTGTTCAATATATCAAACGTTGCGTATCACATTTCTCACTAACCACCTTGCGACTCATGAATTTTAGATCACAAAAGATTATGTTGGCTTGAAAGGCTGGGTATATTAGGCTAGATTTCACTTTTCAAGAGGAATAAATTGAGTTTAGGTGGGGTTATTTTTACACTGGCATCCCAACCTTTAGCTTTGAGAAGCAGATGAATTTTTGAATAGATGAACAGGGGTAGTGTCTGTGATGGTTAAATGCCTTCTGGCCATATGAAGCAAATGAGTATTTTTTCTTAATGATTCATTTTACTTTCAGTCATCTGTACAATTTATTGTGTGTTTAACAGAGCTGGTTTCCTGTTCCATTTGTTTTACAGGTTGCATTTATAGACCTATTTAATACAATTATTATTACAATGGCAATGATGCTTTTCACTGGATGAAAAGTATGAAAGTAGAATTTCATTACTCTTATTATTACAATGGCAATGATGCTTTTCACTGGATGAAAAGTATGAAAGTAGAATTTCATTACTCTTCCAATTACTAATTACTATGTTTCCCTGCTTCCAAAAAATCTCTACTGGAACTGGTTTAATCCATCCACAGAAACTCCAGGTTTTCTGTTTACATGTCATTCTCTGGTCTAATGTATACCACGTGACCCTCATCATAAATGCTGCATCAGTTTTTTTATTCGTTAATGAGGCTTGATCATAGCAAAACTCCACTGAATGTCATTTACCCTCACTGACAATCATTACAACCCACCCTCTGACACTCTATTTCTCAGGACGTTCCAGACATATCAAGAAAAGAAATCATGTTCATCTAAAATCATCTGTCTCACACAGACATTATATATTTGTGATCAATAGGTCAAAAATATACAGTAACATCACTCACTTCAGTATGTTTTAACAGAAACAAATAAACAACAGATACATTATTAAATCTCTCAATCTAGAGGGAAATTTTATGATGAAATATTAATCATTGCCACAGGAAACATGCATTTTTCATCTACCAAATAAGTCAAACTTGAATATTTCATTTAAATCCTCCATTATTATGTTGATTGCATATTTCAGGCTCTTCACACAAACTGTCAACAATAATGAGGCAATGCCCTTTGTGGCAATAGTGGTTGATAATTCATTGCAATTTGACCTCTCCATCAGAGGCGACTAGGGATTTGACTGCAGTGAGACTTTGAACATTCACAACATGAGGGAGCACCTGCAACCTCATGCTGTCAAGAGGAATAGACTAATTGCTATTTATTGAACACTGTGATTGCCATGTAATTACCACGTATAAAGTACTGTCATTTAATCTCTATTGCTTTTAATTAGAAGTTATTTATTAATGCATGTAAGAATCAATCAATAACTTTATTTGCCTAGCGAGGCAATTGGTTATGCTGCTGTGGGATGCATACATTAAGCACACATAAAAGACAGGGAACATAAATACAACACTAAGACTAAAACACATGAATACACAGTAAAAATAATCAATCAATTAAAATAATTTAAAGAAAAAGTAAAACATTATGCAAATTATTAAGTTTTTCTCCTAGAGCTTAGGAGGGAGATGGCAGAGGAAGTGTTTTTATCTGCTGGTTTTAACCACTGACTGTATATAAATATGGACAATGTGTCTCCACGTCCTACCGCTATGCAAAAGTGAAGCCAAAATACCTCCTTTCCGGGAGCTTCCATCTTGCTTGTGTGACATCATTTGGAGCCAGAGTCTGCGCAGTAGAGTCAGGCGGCTGGATGACGGCCCGTGGGAGAGAACGTCCGTCACAGCTGTCAGTCATGTCATCACACCCCCTTTATATATCGTCAAATAACTAATTTAAAAAAAAACTTGAAATAGGTGTAACGATTCTGTTTTTGTTTCTAATACACAGTGTTGCCATACAGAGTCTCAAAACCCGATGTCCCAGACCACATATGACTGCGTTGACCCCACAGCCAAAGCTCAGCTCCGCCAGACACACAGTCCTGCAGCTATTTATACATTCATGACACAGAGACAGACAGAGTGGAGCACAGAAGAGAGACGGAGACAGTGATGTAACCTTGCTATCCTACAAATCCTGACCTGAACGCTGTGCACTGCCAGTTATTTTGCTGCAGACATTAACTATCTTATTGAGTACATTGTTCTGTTTTACCTTGAGAGGTTGATACGAGCAGATGAAGGAGAAAGTCATCACAGACTCAATAAAAGATCAATAAAACAATGTCACCAGGGTCCTGTCAACCTGGAACTTAGAGGGTTTCCTATGTAAGACAAAAGAGACATCATTTATGTAAGCCTGTCAGATGATGTTATTGTTAAGCACCACACATTGATTCAATTGAATTTTTCAATGTGATATTTGTGATGCTCCTACCTATTTGTGAGATTGATTACAGCAATTATTTTGTAATTTATTATGTGTTTATTAGGCCTGATTGTTAGGACTGATTTATTTTATTTTCATTTGTTATTTTTAACTACTCTCAGCATTTAACTGACACCTCGACTCCATTCAATGTTTACACTTCATTTGACACTTTAAACCCTTTCAGGTCTCAAGTCTTTACATTTCAACCCGAAAAACCTCGGCTTGTGGAAGTTGCATGTCCACTATTCATACACTGTTTACCTCACCTGCTTTCAGTGCTTATAACCCAGGCAGCATCTTTCACATTAGGAATTAATTTCTTTTAGGACTCCCACTTCATTTGACTCTTGCGGCTCCATTTATCATTTACATACCATGTTAACTACTTTCAGTGCTTTAATTTCAACTTCACTCAGTACCAACACTTAAATTCCATACCATATTCCAGCTTTTTTAAATGTTTCAACTACAAATCTTCAGCTTTAAACACATGTAAACATGTGGTATATATGCCATTTATGGTTATAAATATCTTATAAAGACTATAAGGGGAAATGCTAAAATGACTCAAAGCTTTGATTTGATTTACATGCACTTTAGGTGAACTGTGTATGAAATGCATCTCTATCAAAAGCACCCTTCTGTGTTTTACAAAAATTTTGGGAACCAAGAATATTTCATTGATTATGAACATAAGCACTCCCAACAACAGAAATCCAGCACATATTTCTAATCCAGTTTTTAGGAGTACACATCCAATTACAGAAAATGTCTCACTTATGCACAGTATGTCTTGGCAACTGTTTTACAAGTATGTATAACACATTACAATACAGCTGGCAGCACCAAAGTAACCATAATTATTATAAGCATTGTCCATCAGAATTGTAAAGTGTTTATGCATGTAGTCAAAGCCAACACTATCAGTGGGTATTAGGCCTACTTTCCTACCAGGATTACTTGTAGTCGTATTTGATGCATTCAGAAGGAGACTACAAACCTAAAGGTAGCACCTTCACTGCAGTGTCATTATCAGTGCTGTGCAGGCTGGAAATGCAGTCTAACACTGTAAAATGACAGAAAGGGAGACAAATAAAAGTACAACTGCAATCTAAGCAATCGATTTCACATTTTTTTCCCAATTTCTTCCCATTCAGCCACAGTGCGGCCTGTGAAATTGGGCCTAGCTACTGTTGAATGAGAGAAAAAGGCTTCCTGGGGTCGCTGTTATTTGATGATAGCTCTGGTTTCTGTTTACCCCTCCACACATGTCCCCCTTTTGATACATTGAAACTGATCACCTGATATCTGCACTTTCTTCCTTCTCCCTATCTCGCACAGAATTTTCTGGTCACAGCACTGTGAATGAGAGATTTATTATTATAGTGTGCAATCACAATATAATATTATAGTCTAAAAAAAACCCAAGAAGGACTGCAACCAATGAAATTACACAAGGCATCTCCCAAGAATATATAGAATTTGCTGCTTACGCTCAGATTCAGAAACACAACTGCAGCTCTGTGTTTTTCTCTTAGGAAAATCCTTCATCATTGGGTTCAAGGTGGAGTGAATGTGCATATTCATGTTTTTCCAATAATCTATCGTAGCAATTAATTGTATTTGTGCATGTTTGTGTTCTGTATGTAAACACAATGAAAGAGTTTACATTTGTAATAAGTGTTATCTTCTGTGAAAGGCCACTCTTCAGTCACAAGCCCGTCTTTTCCAATCTCTTTGGAGGATGAGAGAAAGACAGTGCAGGGGGTTAAATGGCGGAGTCCCATGTTGGCAACGATTGAATTGCAGAACAGAAGAAGAAGAGGAGATAAGATGGAATGCATGAGGAAGAGGAGGCAGGGGGTGTAATTGTAGTTTAAATGTGTGTTTTTGTCAGAGAAGGAGGTAATGGGTTATTATATGCCTCCGGAGACCTATGGAAGAATGCCTGCAGATGTTGTAAAGAGCCCCATCCCGTCACTCAGGGGGAGACAAATAGGAGCTCTATGGGAGGCTGCTGTAAATACGGACCTGGAGGTCTTTCTCAATGTTTAAAAAGTCTTATCCTCTGACTTTCTTTCTCAGTAAACCCACATGAGGAGCTGATGAGCAGATGGTCTGAGTCTTCCCAAAAGCACCTTAATTTCCAGACAGACACAACATAGCAGCTCAAAATGCTGACAAAGTTGTTTGCTAATGGTTGTTGCTTAGCTGTAACACTCCAGGTCTGGTAGTTTTTCTGTTTTGTTTTTTTTTGTGACCTTTTAAAAATGAATCTTTTTTTTTAAGGGAATAGTTTAAAAAAGTAGGATATACACTCTCTTGGAGCCAACAGCCAGTTAGCTTAGCTTAGCACAAAGCTTAGCACAAATAGTGGAAACAGGGAAACAGCTAGCTCTGCTCCACAGGTTACATTTCCAGCACATACAAAGATGCCAGGTTAACACACTATATATCTCTTTTATTTAATTTATGCAAAAACTACCAGTTGCCATTTTTCAGGCTCTTTCATGCCAAACTTGTTACTTATGTCTTGCCTAGGAGTGGTGAATTCCTGACTTCACCACTGAATACCTTGGCTTCTTTGTCTAGCCAAAAATAGTCATAGCATTTAAACCAAGAGAAGTTTTTACAAGCCAGTTTTGGTATGAATTAAACAAACACGTTATAACATGTTTATTGGGAAGCTTTGGAGGAGCTTTGTTACCTTTGCACATAACAAGACAAGCTGTTTCCCCCTTTTTCAGTCTTGTAATTTCACAGATATATGAAAGTGATATTAATCATCTAACCCTCGGCAAAAGCAAATAAACCTATTTCCCAAACTAGCTAACTGTGTATCGTCCATCTTGTTTCTAATTATAGTTGGCGTAAAGAGTCGAATGGTATGAGATGAAATTGACAATTGGATACTACTGCCAAATAAATCATAGTTCATTAGAGGAAAGATAAGATTGTATAAATATCAGTCTGTTGAAAACTGCAACAGTTGCAGTGATGGTGGGTGGTCCTATCCTGTGGTGATATTAACCACCCATGCTGTCATCACTATGAGATGGAAGACAAACCTCGGGTTTAACAGAGATGAGCCCAAAAAGGAAATGTCCTCTTTTCTTGTGTTGAAACTGAGCCGATACACTAAATCAAAGCTTGTGCGTTCTGTCTGCCAAAGACCACACTGACTAGTAGGAAGCCGAGGTTCACGCTGGCTGCAACTTTAGGGACAATTTCACTAGGCTGCTGGGTGACCGTGCATTGTATGTCCTTCAAGTTGTATAAGCAAACAAATAAGGCTGTGGTGCCTCCCACTGTGAGGTCGACTCATTTGTTCCACTTGTCCGGCTGATGGATTTGGTTTTATAAAATTTGGCTTTTTTTAGCCCCCCACTAATTAGTTGAGGGAGAAAAAAAAAAGATGCACTCCACACATTTTGTCCAATTTGACTAGCCTCTTTTTTTCTCTCCTAAATCGTCCTCCTGGGGTCTTCTTTACAGACCTGTGTGTCCACAGCATGGTTGAGCTCTCTCTGTGTCAGGGTGAGCCACAGTGGCCGGGAGGCTCAAGACACCCAGCAGGGAGGTCTGCGACTCTAATAGCAGAATCGGATTATAGGACTCCCCCGGTGTGTGCTGCCATGCACCCGTGTGCGAATGCTCTGCCTGTCATCAATATTGAGGCGGTGGCGCGGCGAGATCTATCAGCAAATCCGATTGCACGCAGAGAATTCTGAGGTCCCAGCAGAAAAGGCTGGGATGGGCTTTTTCCCCCCTCTCTCCCACTTTCCTTTTACATTATTTCAGGCCCCAGGAGAGTATTCTCCATCATGTCAATGTAATGTAGCACACAGAGGCAATCATGCAGCCTCTCTGGCCTCAGGCTGCCTGCTCGGAGGAGAAAATGCAACTTTAGCACTTAATCATCTCACCCAAAGCTGCCACACCAGTCTATGGGAAGGTTTTCCACACAATATGAAACCAGATCCCTCATGGTGGGCATGCTGTTGTGTATCCCCCTAGGTTGGGGGCTTTTTCTCCTCCATTTCCCTCTTCCCATTCGAAGATCAGCGAATATGCTGCCCCAGAACTGTGCTTATGTGTCAATTCAGCCCATGCGGAAAAAGACCTCAGTTGGAGTGATGTTACCTGCAGACACCTGCTGAAACATTTGGATTCATGAATCCCGTCTCCTCACTGAAGAGCGCGCGGCAATCAGAGCCATTCTAGTGTGATCAATGGCACACTGCTGAGGAAGACCATGCATGCCGAAGTGAGTGATGTGGAGTTTTGTTGATATTGGCTTACATGCATACCAGACATTACTGTTTCATGTTTCAAGGCCACAGAGTTCACATTTGATAGGAAAGAGATACAATACAATCCTAATGTGTTTGTCTAAGAAAGAAGTGTGTGAGAAAAGCAAGACACAGAAAAAAAACAGTGTACCGCGTGTGCGTGCGTGTGTGTGTGTGTGTGTGTGTGTGTGTGTGTGTGTGTGCGTGTGTGTGTGTGTACATGCGTAGAAATGAAAGGGAATGTGTGTATTATCAGGTGATTGATCTGCTGCACGCATGGCTCCAAGGGAAGACATAGGGAGAGGTCAAACAAGACTGTTCCAAATAGACCTGTCGGAATCAGCCTGGGGGAGGCCTAACTGGTTAGACAAGGGCGATACTTTTTTTTTTTTTTACAAGTGCCCTTGCTTTACTGTGCTTGGACCGGACAAGCACATGTATTATTCACTGGTCGCACTGGGTGATAAATTGGAGGCTTCCATTACAGAAGCAGCAGAATATTCACGAGTGCTTATCTCTTTTAATCCCATGACCACAGGCCAAGTCACTGAATTAGTGGGCAAGGCATAACAGTGCTGTTTAAACTGCAGGGGCAAGGTTGTTTAACCAAGAGATTTATCCAAAAGCTATTTGATAAATAAGCGCGTGGATGCTTGCCGACAGTGTTTTTAGGACATACTTAAAAGCAACACATGCAGGATTTATGTTAAAGATGAATTGTAACTAGGACTGTGTACTGTATATTTCCTGGAAGCAGTTTTTTGAAAACTGTGCCTTCATTTTATTCCTCCTCCCGGCTGCATTTGATGTACAATATGGTTGGTGTATGGTTGTATTTTTAAACTGCGCCATCACAACAAATGTCATGGCAATATGTCAATGAATAAATCATGCATAAGCCACAGTTCTCTCGGTGATATGTTTTTAAATAAAATTTCTTTTATTGAGGACTATAAAAAGCTACACTCCACTCTGTCAAGTGTGTGCCAGTGAGTTGACTAACTGCCTGTGTTGTGTTTATGCACATGTGTCTGTGTAAACATGCATCATACAAATAAACATTTCCCTGTTTTTGCTCAGCTTTGTGTGATTCCTTGCCTGTGCTGTTATCTGCTTTTTTAAAAATCTCCAAACACTTTCTGTGATTGTCATTATGTTTTAACCAATGGTGGAAGAGGCACTTATGTATTTTACTTAAAAAATAATCTGTGTTCTGTGTTTTTCCTAATGTCAGCAAATTCCATGAAAACATCAAAACCAACAATGTACTAGTCCATCTCAATACACTCTTACTTCCTTAAACTGGCTGTAGCTGTAGGCCCTCTTCTCATTTCTAAAAACGTTGAATCATATCATCGTAGTAGATTTGGTGCTCTGGTGAGTACTTACTGCAGCAGGACAGTGTGTGGGGGGATTAACTCAAAATAAACTACAGTGCAAATGTTCATCATAATGAAAAATAATAATAATAATGTCACCCAGTGCAACAGTGTGGTTACTGATTTACAGTAGATAATAGGGCAAGAGGAATAAGCTATATCAAGGCTTTGCCTACATAGGCAATACTATTTTCAGACTATCTTCAGAATGATCCTGTAAAAACACTGTATCAGCAAAATGTATTTAAAAGTATCCAAAATAAAACTAATTGTTATGCAGAAAAATGGCCCACTTGAGTGTTATATTACTATGATACATTTTATTATGACTGGGTTAGTTATTTATTATTACTGATGCAGTAATGTATAAGTGACATTTTAATGTTGTAGCAGGTCATGGTGGAGATTTAATGTTGGAATCTAAACTACTACATATACGGTTGGGCACACCATCTGCACATCATAACTAAAGCTCTTAAATAAATGTAATGGAGTAAAAAAAAAAAGTACATTATTAGCATCTGAACTGTAGTAGAGTTAAAGAATAAAGTAGTATGAAACAGTAAAAGTATGGATCTAAAAATTGTATTTAAGTACAGTATTTATGAGTAAATGTACAATCAGTGGTTTTCAGAGGCATAATCCAAAACCCTTCAGTTTAAAGACAAACCTTGCGTGATCTCCTAGATTGGATCTGATAAAGGGACGAAGACTTAGGGTTAGTGGCTTAGTGGCTAGGGTTAGAGTAGGTTATTGGGTTATGGTTGCAGTTAAGGTTTGCATACAATTTTCGGAGGATCCTGTGGCTGCTCCAATCTAGTGCCAACCATTAGAATGTATCTCCACATGTGTCTTGAGTGACTACTTGTGATCGTCAGTTGAGTAGGTGGTCCGTTCGATGTGGCCCCGGACTCTTTCAGTATATGTTATATTTACATTCAGCAAAGAACCACCCCTACTCTGCCTCTGACTGGCTCTGACACTGATATTCTTACCCTAACCCTAACCATCTCACATCTCATGCCTAAACCTAACCAATCTAACCAATGAAGGCAACAAATACTAACCATTCAGAGGCAGAGTAGGGCAGATCTTCACAGAATGCAGGTGGGGAAAAAAAACAAGCCATTTGGTACACATTGCTAAAAGAATGTGGCCATATGTGCCCCAGATCACCTCCAAATGTGGTCTAAGCAATCAGATCTCAATGTGTCCTCAGTGCGTCTTGGATGCATTCACACCTGTACTTACAGCTGTCCACTTGTGATTGGATCACCCAGGACGCATTTTAATGCCAGGTGCGAGCAGGACGTATTTCACCACCAGAGACGATTCTCCATTCTCCTCAGCACCTCTCCCTCCATCCTCAGCACCTCTCCCTCCATCCTCGGCTCCGCTCACAGTCATATCACAGCAATTTAGAAAAAGCTGAATCCTACAGCACAACTGCACCGCCAGCCTTTGTTTTCCCACACAGAAACTGGATGTCTGCCACGGAGCTTTCTAGAATACTAATGAGCGTGGTTAGCAAGTCAAAGTTACTGACCTGAGGTGTCGAGACAGAGCACAAACCAAGGAGTGGTGGGGTTGAGTGTAGCCAGACACTGTCTGCCACAATAAGACTGGAAATGTCAGAGTTTATTACCTCTGGCCTGGCTTGCCCTCCACCGGTCAGGCCTGATAGCAAACTACACTCATGTCTCATTTGTCCTATTATGGGGATTTTTGGGATGGTGGAGAGAAGCACGGAGATGATTTGCTACACTACAATCTGTAACACAAGAATACAATGTTTTGCTTTATATCTCATCGATAGGAGACTTTTTTTTTCATTCCTTGAAAGTTTCTAAGGGACATTACTCATCACAGTGACACCAGCATGTGTGTGTGTGTGTGTGTGTGTGTGTGTGTGTGTGTGTGTGTGTGTGTGTATGAGTGTGTGAGTGCTCTTTAATTAGGTGTTCAACCCCGGAGAAGCCCCCCTCGACATCAGGGATAAGAGGTGGAGAGAGAGAGGATTTGAACAGCCTCTGGAAGCCATGTCATGTCTCTCTCTCGGTCTTGGCTCGTCTCTCCTTTTACTTGCCCTCCTCTCTCTTGGTTTTTGTTTCATTTTGATGCTTGTATCGCTCATTCTCTCTGCCTATCATCTCCCACTCTACCAACTTTTCCAACTTCATTTTAATTCCGTTCCACCTCCCTCTCCCTCTCCCTCTCCACCCGTCTCTCCGCAGGTGGTGAGGCCAGGGTAAAGAAAAAAAACAACAACAGAAAAGAAAAAGAAGAAAAGGACTGATCCTGCTTTTCTGCTACTCATGCCCTTCCATGAACATGGAAAGGGTTAGGCTTGTCAGGTCATTAATGCAGCTCCATGTGGCTATGAGGAGCCTCTCCATTATAAACAAAGCCTATTCATGAGCTGGGAGGATACCCCCATGCCTTCATTTATATGGGGAAGAATAATTACCCCCCATGCAACTAATCTATCTCTGCAGTCACTGATTCCTTTTCTATGTGGTCGTCTGTTTAAGAAGGCATTCTCTGTTTTTTGTCATTCTTTAATTCACATTTCAATGGAACATTATAGATTACAGTGAGAAAATATCAGCGTTCCAAGAGTGTACATTTTATCATTCTAGCAGAGGCCTGGCCTACATCCATTCAGTGTTATAGTATATGCAGGGTTTCATGCATAGATGCAACTTTGCACAAACACAATTTAATATGACATAATATGGGTAAAAGTGGTGGTAAGAAGAAATATAGAAAAGTCCCAAGCATTGAACTTTTGAAAGACTTAAAAGTTTTTTTGTTTTTTTATGTGAACATGTACAAAAACAATACATACTGATTCAAATAAACCTAGAGAGAATTACGTATCAGATACATATGCATAGCAAGTGAATGCTTTTCTTTTCTTTTTAATTTCTTTTAATTTCTTTTGTTTTTGTTTTTGTGTGTGACTACTCAAGTATAAAACTAACTACACTGAAGTTATAGTTGTATAGTTACACTTGCAACTGAGGTTGATTGGATCCCCTAATTTTTTCCCCAGTCTGGAAGTCCTATGACTTCATAATACCTTCCTACCTTCACAACGTGGAGTGTTTCCTTCATTTGTGTTTCTCAATAACAGTATATTTGCCAAAAGTGAATTCTGATGGACTTAAATTGAACAATTACTTTGTAAAAATGCGAGAACCAGTTTTTTGAAAATACCTAAACCATCAAGTGTAACAGGGTGGTTTTCTATGGAAGAGCAACATTGCCATCTATCATCTGGAAACAGAAATGCAGATATACCAAAATAAATAAATAAATAGATAAGAAAACTTGAGTCTGACATTAAGTTGTTGAAATAAGACGTTTACAAGTCTGCATATGAAGTAAAAAACACAATCATAATTATAATTTTTTTTGGTCTGAATGCCAGAACCATTTTCTAATGTCTTATTTACTGAAACCGTACATGCTACAATAGCAAGAAAGTTTGAGTTTCTCTATTAAGACCATTTGAATCAACCAGTAACTCATAGTGAAGAACAAGCAGGCTAACACTCATAGATTACAATCCTTTTAAAAGTTGATTATAAGCAAATTGAACATAATCCTTATCTCACTGCTCTTCCCAGGCTGTCATACCGATGGCCCACTGACTGACATTCCTCATGCATACAGTGCTGCCAGTATGGCCTTGGATGGGAATACTCCACTGTCAGCCTGAGATTTATTCCTCAGGTAGTGTATTTGCATGAGATGCGGTGATGCTGCCACGGTGTCAAATGATAATCCTGCCGGTCCAAAAGTCCCACCGGTGCCTTGTGTGAATGTGATTTAATTTCTCCTGCCTAATTTAGTGAAGAGTGTTTATGGAGTGGCCCGCCTGTATGTGTGAGAGATTACAAGTGAAGGTGGTGCGGGTGATTAAACATGTGGCAGACACGGCTGTGTGTTTGCTCTGTTGCTGGGATAGCAGTGGGGACATCAGAGAGCATGATGCATGACCTTTCTTTTTATTAGCATGCACACAAACATATAAGGTTTCATCCAGTGCTTCACACGCTCAGAAACGCAACCGGTGAGTGCCACACAAGTATGTCATCATGATTGAGAAAGATGGCTTCTTCCTTAACCATAATTTCATGCATAATGTCACAGATCTGGATGCTCCCCAGCCCGGGTATTCTCCCCCTGAATCCTAATTCCACATTCAGATTGGTTTATTTCTGAGACGCCTCAGCAAATCATGCCCCTAATTAATCGGAATGATGCATCGATTCCAACTTCCTTCTTCCCTTTCCTCCGTAATTTTCAAAGGCTTATGAGGAATGCACGAGGAAACAGAAACACAATCAAAGCAGAGAAAACTCCCCAGAATAAGAGTATTTCAGATGTAGCATTTGATTACACCAGTGTACACAACTCTCAATGGTGCCTGATAGAAATCTGCAGAGTAGATACAGAAAAGGTAAAAACTAGTTAAACTAAACATCCAAATAGGTGTATGTCAATGTATGTTACATCTCAAACATAAAAACTACCAGCAAGCTTTATCCCCTTTTTTCCATTCTTTTTTTTTTTTTTTTTTTTTTTATCAGCTCCGACTACCTCTCTTGCTCTCCTTTCCCCTCCCTCCATCCTTTGCTCTTCAGCTCTAACAGCCCTTGACAGCTGGAGATGAAATAGAAATTTTGATATCAAACACCTACACAAAGGAGGGCTGACCTTTGATCAACGCGCCGTTTGATGTTGTGACATGAAATTTGCATCATGGGAGCCCGGGCAGCGGTCGCTACCGCAAAGGGCTAATGCCAGAGCCCTGTCAGGGAGCTGCGAAGGTCAAGGATCTATTAGGAAGGAACAAGCCCTCTAATCCCACACAAGGGCCCTGCACAGCATTTGATGTTCAATACACAGAAATAGAATAGAAAATTGAGCCCCGAGAACAGAGCAATGACAGTAAGAGTATTCATGAGGTATTAGCAGCCCATAAGTGAACAGGGAGGAAGGGCATTATAGAATTATTAGATATGATGCTGTGTTTTAACTTCGTCAAACAAGATGATACTAGTCAGAAACAACAGGCATCATTCCACACTCAAATTTGTTTAACTATCCATAAAGCATCTCAGTTTCTATCTCCTTCTTCGCCAGGAATAAAATGGACATCCACTCTGGTGGTGTGGGCCGCTCTGGAACATATGGCACGCTCCATCTGAATGTTGTCTATTGATCTGTGGACAGGTGGATCAGTGGAGCTCTGAAGCTGTTTAATTATTCAAGCTGGCACGTCATTTTTCATGCCTGGTGCTGTTTCAGTAGACCAAAAATAAACCCGTCACTCCCACTGTCCATCTTTCATCTGGCCATCAGCTTGCAGCCTCATTAGGCTACACAACACAGGTGAAGGGAGAGAGGAAGGAAGAGGAGGAAAGATGTGCACACTCATATATGGCCATTATACATACAGTAGGTACTCTTTCAGACACACACGCACACACACACACCCACACACTAAGAAAAGGGTCTGCAGCTCTATGTCAGACAATCATTTGATCTCATTTCAGGCAATATCATCATCTTTCCTCTGTCCTATAATCAATATTTCAGTTTCATTTTTGCCCCCACTTTCAAAGAGCAGTCAAAAAATTGCAAAGAGTTTTGTAATACAGTGAAGACAGTGGTTTGTGTGGTTAATTTATGACAGTTAACTGATATCAGCATTGACCATTTTGGATGTGCATTCTTCAACTAAATGTATATCTTTACTGTATTATGGGTTCTCCCAGTCATTCCTGTAGTTCGCTGGTATGCTTGTTTGTAATATCACACACTACTGAGACATTACAGCAGAATCAAACCGTAAACAGGTATTTTAAATGAAGATGCGAGGCAACTTCACCTGACTTCTATTCCATTATATAATATTAGTGTAAAAGAACAAGCACTGAGGCAAACTAGTCTGCATACTTTACTGCTATATACTGTATATCTGTATTCATGTTGCAACAGTTCATGGTAGATTTACATTATAGTGACTTTAGTTCAAAATCAGCCCAACTTGAAGGCTGAATGTTGGCCTTCCAATCATAGTGATTGCTAAATCAAGAGATACATCAACTTTATTAAAGCTGATAATTAACATTATATCTGTTGGACCGCATATCTTAAATACCAACACACGCTTAGTACACTACATTCAGCAATATGAAATGATTATGGTTACTCATGAGGCACGTACTGGATTCAAATGATTTCAAAATGATTGGCAAGAACTAATGTATCATCTGCTCCTAAAATTGACAATTGGAAGCTCTGTAGTAATGCTTTTTCCTTAAGCAATAAGCCAACATTGGTACATTTTATTAGAAAATATCAAGGACAAGCATCGTATACTCACTAATCTATCATTTTCATGCTTGAGGTACATGAAAGAAAATGGATGCTGTCAAATTCCTTAACAAGCATACCAGCTGACCAAGTGCCCGAATGGTTAAAGCAACAGGTTTGAATACCAATCAAGACAAAGAGTCTGCAATAAGCCGGTGATATGGTGATACATAGCAGGTATAACCATGTTCACATTATTATTTTTTGTTTTTTTGTTAGTCAAGTCAATTTTATTTGTATTGCCCAATATTACAATCACAAATTTGCCTCAGGGGGCTTTACAATCTGTACAGCAATGCAACATCCTCTGTTCTTAGATCCTCAATTTGAATAAGGAAAAAAACTCAAAAAAGAAAAAAAAGGAACCTCAGGAAGAGCAACAGACGGAGGATCCCTCTCCTGGGATGGACAGATGTGCAGTAGATGTTGTGTTTGCAGAATAGAACAAGATGGACAAGTTACAGAAAAACAGCTTAGAACAGGAAAACAAAATTATAATGGATTTATAATATATATGAATAATGGTGAAAAATGTTAGCATATTAAAACTGGCTTATTAGGCTGAGAAACAGAAAGTACAGCTGAGGCTGATGCAAATGTCATTAGGTTTGCTGGTATTTAATCATAAACCATAAGTACAGGAAAGAGCACTAGATGAAAAGCTAAGGAATCACCAAAGTGATTACCATTCTACTTTAGGGGGACATGAATGTTTGTACAAAATTTCATGGCTCCAATATTTTACTAAAAACCACAAATGTCACCCCCATGGCAGCACTAGAGGAATTGTTGGAGGATTGCCAAAGTCAATAGGATAAATGGTCTGGGAAATATGAATGTCCGTATAACATTTCATGGCAATCCATCCACTTGTTACTGAGATATTTCAGTCTAGACCAAAGTGGTGGACTGACCCCCTGACTGATCAACATCACCATCACAAACTCACACAGCTGGTATGGCACACGTTTGTGATGTTATGCCAACAACAGCAAGAATTTCTCATTTTAAAGTAGAGTTTAGAACTTGAAAGGTTCACTGGAGCACATTGGTATTCTTGCTTCTCCACTTTATGTGGAAATATACCAATATTTCAGTCAACAAACCTTCTTCAGGGCATTTACAGAGCTGCTGTTGTTTGACATTCTTATAGACAAAGGATTCCAAACAGGTGTATGAGTAGAGTTTGGAATCAGCACCAGAGCCAAAACCCTTCACTCAGAGTTTGGAAGTCAGTGAACTTTTGGTAAGTTGAAGCCCTCAGAGACTGCTTATTAAAGCTGTTGTGCAGACATGTTCTTAAAGTCATACTTAATTACATTCTGCTTGGATAGTGTTTCATTACTCATCTGTTCAAACAACAAGCATATAACTTTCCATAAGCAGTCACTTTCATCATGAATTATTAAAGGATCAGACCAACAACACATACAATTCCTACAGGCTTTTGGCATTTTCTTGTAGTGATATTGAAACCCATTCCTTCACTGAAAACAGCAAAGATCCCACCTGATAAAACAAATGAAGTCAGAGTTCAACAACCTTTTCTCACACTGAAACATTTGCATGCATCTCAATAATCTCCCAGGACTGAAGAAAAAAAGAGCAGATATCATCCACTGTATTGCATTACCTCACTCACCATATTTCCTGACACCGGCATGAGGTAAGATCTTTTCAGGTCAGACGTTGTTAAGACTCAGGAGTTTGCTGGCCTGATCAATAATTTTGTTCTCTGTAATTATCTCACCATTGCACTCATTAATTACACTTTCAAGGCTCATTTCCAGCGTTGGCCACAGATGCTCATTCTGTGGGAGCATCCAGTGAGGTGAGGGTTAGAGAGAAGGAAGGAAGGAGGGTGTGGAGGGTGTGGTGTGGTGGTGGTGGAGGTGGCGGAGGAGAGACCTGATTAATACTCTGTCTCTCTGTCTAAGGTTGGCTGCCATTTGCAGGGGGTAAAATGCAAGCGCTCTGTCATCTGAGACTTCACCAAAGTGGGAGACAAACGAGGTCTTTGGCGGCCAAATCGATAAGTTCCTTTGATGAGCCAAATTTAGAGAGTGCTGCTCCACTCTGAAGTAATCCTCCAACACCCCGGTGTTAAGACTTTTCCAGAGAAC
This sequence comes from Scomber japonicus, assembly GCF_027409825.1. Classification (NCBI taxonomy): domain Eukaryota; kingdom Metazoa; phylum Chordata; class Actinopteri; order Scombriformes; family Scombridae; genus Scomber; species Scomber japonicus. The sequence continues at coordinate 10,174,651 of NC_070580.1, read as the reverse complement.
ATCCTGTGTAGTCGTTTCTGACTGCGGGATACATAACATATGGATTGACAAATTGAGAGACAGCCCCCTTGGGTCAGTGTCTACTGTACTGATGCATCAGAGTTATTTAGTGGAATAGGAAGACGCTACACAGATTAGTTAACTCAACCAACAAGTTTCAGTCAGACCAGCTGCTGTTGAATAAATTACAGCAATGAATTGAGTAATCCATGTGAAACCACATCTATGAAATGCATCATTTTACACCAGAGAGGCAAAGAGATTTGTCAGTCCATCTTGTTGGTCTTTGATTAAATCCCATCCCTTGTCTGCTCATTTTTCTTACTTTCCATTCTTTGGAAATATATAAAACACTGCCAGTCCTGCTATTTTGTAGATTTAAAAACAAACATGAAATGAGTTTGACCGATAGCTAATCCAGAGTGATGTGTGACGTTGCTAAATATGCTCCCTACCTTGCCAACCTCCCCATCTGTCCGGGAGGAGGAGTTGCCAGATTGGCTAAATAATTTTTACTGGACCCAAACAGCTGTCAGCTCCAATCTACGGCATGTTCCCATGACAACACCTGGATACAGTGGATGGAGGAATGAAGGAAGTTGACATTATCATCCAAAGATCAGAAAATTGGGTTAGAGTGCTTGTGCTGTAATAATTTCTGATTAGTACTGTTAATGTGTGAATTATAATATTAACAGTGGGTGACTCCCTCGTCTTAATGACACTGTTTGTGTGTGTTGAGTGCACTCTGTGGGATACATGTACCATATTGCTCAGTTTTGAGAGTGCAGTGTGCAAAATGTATATATTTTGCTGACACTGCTCTTATTCGCTCATCTCATGCTAATGATCATATTATGATGATTAGTGTTTAGGTTAGAATCCACCAGAGGGAAGACAGAGGTCACTATTAGTTATACATTCAGCTCCTAACCTCCTCTCAACAACTTGAGCAAAGTGTATACTGGTCAGCTGAAAACACACTGAGAAATCTTGCACACTGATGCCATCTGCTGTCAGCAACCATAAAACTGGATTTTAATGAAATGTTTCCACCAATATTCATTTAGTTTAGACAATGCTCTGTTGGGTATTCTTACATTTTCAAAAACAACAACAAATACTGATAAAAACTGTCTATCCACACACTGTATGTCCAACTGTATTCAGTATTTTCATTTAAAAACGACTTTTAAGGGTTTTGTATACTTCACCAATCATGATTTTGTGTTGCTAAAATAACTTTCTCATTTATTTTGGTCTTTGCAAGTCCTTGGAAGCTATAGTCTAACTGTTCTCTCAGTAAGCGTGGCATAGACTACATATGGCAGCATTCTGAAAACCATATAATCGTTTCGCAGTGGAGAGGGCAAGTGCAGGAGAGGCTATTAAGTGGTTTGACATGTGGATGGAGGGAGGTGCGAAGCAGTAATGGAGAGAAGAGAAATAGAGGAAGAGGAGGAAAAAGGAGGGTTAGGAGAGGAGAACCAGCTGGGGCTGTACCTCCAGTCAGGATACAGCTGCAAGCGCAGTGGCGTGTATGGAGGCTTAGGCCAGGCCAGGCCTAAACATGGAGCAGTTTCACGCCTCAGCTGCAGAGAAGTCAACTGGGAAACAAGGGGCTAATAAAGAGACTGGGGGCAGATGAATTTTCTTTCACAGAGCTTGTTCCCAACGCAAGTCTGCTTTAAAGGTGCTAGTGTGTGTCTGTATGTATTATATGAATCTGTGTATTCTAAGTGTGTGTAGTTGTGTATGTGTTTTTCAGCATGCACAGCACATTATATAAGAACATATGGCAAAAGAGGAGAGCTTCATCCTGACCATGACAACAGAAAACAGATGTCTCTCTGTCAGCCAGCATCACAGCACAAACAGGTACAACTCTTCCAACCTGAGTTGTTCCAATAAAAGCAGACAGCCTTTGGCAAACACGACTTGTTGTGACTGTTTTGAGATTATCTGAGGAAATTCATGTCATATTAAATAGATTTTACATTGCACAAGTGATTATTATTCTGTCTGATTTTGCAGACATTCTGGCGTGCTTTGTCATGAGGCATTGGAAGTTCCGTTTTTTTCCACAAGGGGGCAAACTCTCTCCAATATTTAGTCCATGTGGACATGCTGTAACTGGAGTCATGAATGCAGTACTCTGCAGTTACTCAAAGAGCAAGCTTGTCTTTTAAGTGTGACAAAAGTGGCATAATTCTTTGGCACTTGTATTTAAAGTTTGAGCCCAGCCTGCAGTTGAGTTTATTACTCAAACAAGGCTTTAAGGAGTACAACACCTTTTTTTACCTCAACGGAATGTGTGCCTTTCCTTTCACCTCGGAAATTAATTTCCCGCCCTGATATACAAACTTGGCCGTTTCATCCCCTTTCCAGTGATTTTTTTTTCTAGCTTAAGGCAGGAAACGAACACAGGAGGTTTTGTCCTCCGCTGGTGTGGGGGTTGAGACCCCCTACCCCTCCCGGCAAGTCAACTTGATGTTGGGAGATGAGACGGGAAACAGGTGTCACCCATGACCTTCAGTGTTCAAACACTACAGGCCTCACAATCAGAGGCACTCCGAGGGGGGGGGGCTGGACTCCTCAGAAGCTACTTTCTCATTTCTCCCTTCACCGTCTCTCCTTCTCCCTGCACCAAATATTAGGTAATCCCCCAGTCCAACGTTTGTCATTGAAGATTATTTCCATCAGTGTGTGCTTAGCATCAATGCTGCATTACCCAGTTACACTGCGCTTCTCTTGTGCTCACCCCGGTCTCACCTCAACTCCGATAGATGACCCCCTTAAACAAAGAAGGGAACACAAAGTAATAACCTCTAAATCCCAACCACTGGCTTATGTGAAGCCGGAGACGATTGGGAAGTATGCTGTTGAGAAGGATAGATGTGGGAGCCGGCGGTGTCTGTGTCCTCAGCGTGTCTGTCAGCGCTGCTCCTATCGCCCACTCTGTTTTCTTCATAAGAAAAAGATTAATTCTGCAGATTATCAAGCTTCAATAAAGTACTTACTGTTAACCAGTAATTGGGAGAAGCTGATTCCTTGTCCAGACGTGAACAATGGGCGGTCAAACAAAGTTAAAGGACACCAGTACACCTCTGATAAATCTGCAAAGCATACTTTATTACACCAGCAAACACAACAGTATGCAGTATCTGAAATTAGAGAGAGAAGACAGAGGGACATAAAACAAATGTACTGACCGTCAGGCCAAGGAAGGAATGTAGTCAAATGTCAAGTTCAGCAGTTAGCTGAAATGGCTGCATGTAGCAACATGTGGGGTCCAAGCAGTGTGAGACATGGACTTTTAGAACTATTTTTTTTGCCAGAGCAAAAAATATTTATGTAAAAATTAGAAGCAATATCTATATGATAAAGAAGGTCATGTTTGCATAACTTTTTGGCTAATTCAGTTATTTGCTTTTGCCTGCAACAAGCTATTTTTTATAGGTTTGAATGCCATTGGAAACCACTTTCCAAATGCTTTCTTCCAGATAGAGAGGGAATCTTCCTACTCTCTGACTCTTAAATGTTACTGCAAAATTCAATCTAATTATCATCCTGCAGACATGCTTCAATAGAATACAGTGACAATTTTCCAAAGGATTTCTGGTGAAGGAAATCACCACAAAAGCCCTTGTGATGTCGGCAGAAACAGGAAGCCACACCATCTTATCCCCTATGATCCCCAATAAGTCTCCCAGTTATTCTTTGACACATAAACAAACCACCGTCTTCCAAGGCATTTTTTATTCCAGTTCCATTTAGCGTGTATTTCACGTGAACAGCTGTATGTCATAGCTTTATGGTCATTATCTCACCACAGACATGACCATAGAAATCCCTAACCATTTGTCTATAGAAGGGCGCCTGTTTATGGACTAATGGTTATCCTGGTTGTGTGTCTATGGCATGAGCCTGACAGCCAACTGTTTGACACTGAGGCCACAGAGACAGATGGCAACCAAATGCCTTTTATTGCCTGCCTTTACCACTTGTGTGTCCCGATCACATCAGTCATGAACACTGCAGGGACTACATGACATGAAGCTCTCTCTCTCTCTCTCTCTCTCTCTCTCTCTCTCTCAATCTACAAAGCTCCTCGGGCCCTCAGCCTATCAGATCAAAATGAATTCTGTGATACTATCAGTGATTTATGATTTCATACTTAAACATGCATGTAGGCTGTATGCAAATCTGCGAACATCATCTGTAGTGTATGTCTGTAAATGTATTTCTGTGTACATATGGTAAATGTATGTATGTGCAGTTCTTTTTGTGTGTGTGTATGGGGGGGCGTGTGTGTGCGTGCACGCTTCAGGGTGTCATATTGCCATGCTATGTGCTGACACAGCGCCTACAGCTACAGGTTGCACCTGGTGTGTGAAAGCAGTTCACCAGCTGCTGATGCTTGAGTGTCAGATGCAGGCACACACACACACACACACACACACACACACACTTTATGTATGCATGCAACTGTATATTTGTTCATTCCATTCCTTACACATGTGTGCGTGTATACATACAGCCTTGCAATGACATATGCTCCTTCATGTCACGTACAGCTCATAACACATGAATGCATATTTCTCAATGACATTGCATTGACATATTGAATGCTGATCCTCCTGGGACAAAATAAACCTGAAAACACACTGAAACAGGCTGCAGCTGAAATCTGTAAAAATATGCTGTTAAAACCCATTTAGTATATTTACTACCAAATGTCCAAATACCAAATAATTTAAAAAAAACAATATTAAATATGTAGAAATATACAAATTGGCAAATTTGTCAATATATGGGCATGCATGCATACATATGGCATATACATACATTCATATTGTACCTACCAACCTGTATACAAAAGCTGTGATTATCTTACTTGCCTCAGCATTCATACAATCATGCAATAGTGAAATTCATCACGTTCAACACTATCTACACAAACTCTTGTTTTTTTATTCCATCACTTTGGCTGAGTCTGAAACTCATTACCTTTGACAGCTTTTAGATGGATTGCCATGAAGTTGTGTACAGACATTCTCCTGACGATCTCCTGTCTTTCCCTCTCACACCACCATGAGGTTGGCATTCTTGTTGATGAGTTAAATGTCTCGACAACTACGGGATGGATTGCCACAGACTTGTACAGACATTCCTGGATCCCAGACGATGTATCTTAATGACTGAAACGATCCCCTGAGTTTTTCTCTCGTGCTACCATGAGGTTCACATTTGTGGTTTTGAGTGAAATGTCTTGACAGCTATTGGACACATTGCAATGGAATGCTGTACAGACAACAACTTACAGAAAACAAACATAATTCTTTAAGTAGGGGAACACTTTTCACATAGCACTACCAGGTCAACATTTTATTTTGTCCACTATTTATAGAATAAATACAACCTAATAGAGCTGCCAGCATAGCTGTACACTCTCAGTATATTTTAAAGGTGATTTATGTGTTTCTTATTGATTTTGTTATAAATAGCACAGAAACTCACTAACTGGAACATTTGTAACTGGAAAAACACAGATGGCAACACATATGCATACAGTTTGTTGCTATTACGTACCTTTACAAAAGTACTGAATGACTTGTCTTAACATTCATACAATCATAAAATAGTGAAACTTATTTAATCATATTATATATTACATTATAATTTATTCAAAGTTAAATTTTTCTGTTATGTCGCCTCATAGTATAAACTTCATTCACAGTGGTAATATATACTGTAAAGCAGTAAACCTCTATGTTGGTGTGTTTTCTAGACTGGTCCCCTGTTGAATGCACCTGTTGACTGCAAAAATGTACTCAGGGCGTTTTGCCAAAGATTAATAGGCCCAATGCGAAATCATTTCATTCTTAACAGCGTCTTTGACATTGTGAATTATCCACAGCTCAGCCTTTGCAATTCTTAACTTGACCATGTTCCTCTGGCTGTTTGCTTTGTCCCAGCCAAGACTTCAGACCACAAGTGTTGAGGTTTGTACCCGTGCACACAGCTTTCCACTGATAGCATGTAAAAGGGAATTCACACATTGTCCTGACTGCTTCAAACAAGACAAGTAAGATCAAAGACTGTCTAGACTCATAACTACTATGCTGTCAGAGTGAAGCGCGGAGTCGCCTGACATTTTGTCAAGATAAAACAGGCACGTCACGATCCAGAATCAAACAGCAATTTGCCAAAAGTGCGTGGCTGAAGTTGGTGATAAGGAATCAAAGTTGAGCTGGCACCAGTTGAGCCACCGGTGGGGCTTGAAAGGTGATTGTAGCAGACCTACTATCACTTTCTCCCAGTGTGGGCTAATCTAATCAGTTGTATTACAGTAAAGACAGACTAGAGGTGAAGCTGTATAGACGCCAGAAGCCCAACACACCTCAGACAAGACTGGAGACAGTATAGGCTGGAATATTAAAGCGGCACTTTCACTGCATAGAAATCAGAGATTAAAACTATTTGAAGAAGATATATATTGGGGTTTTATTTATTTAGCATATCAGCTTTGAGTTGTTACTTATATAATCCATATAAGTAATAGTGCTTTCTAACAGCTGCTTATAAATAATACAACAGGCTTTTTTTCCATAGGAATTTCCACCGTGCTCTGCTCTTGTTGACACACATTTGTTTGTGGTGGGACAGGGAGGAGAGAGGAGGGCGAGGTGAGAGGCAAGGAAACCATCATACCCCCTTCCGAGATGGACAAGCCCCTATTATCCCCTCATCCACCTCCCTCCTCCTTCTCTGAGTGGGGGCTCATAATTGGACCTTTGTGCTGTGTGTGAATTCTTCGCCTGCACACACTTTCCCAGACTGTGTCCGGCCACCAAACAGATGGGGTCTGTATGCAGAGGACACACACACACATGCTGCCTTACAAACATCCACACACACACACACACACACACACACACACACACACACACACACACACACACACACACACACACACAAACACAGAGTGTGTCCACGGGACATGTCACACACTCATGCCAGACCCTTCTCATGCCCCATTAATAAAAAAAATCGCAGCACAATAACAACAGAAAGGCCTAAAAGCCAAAGTAGATTAGAATGTTATCTGGTCCTAAAAAGAGATTATGAATTGGCAGAATATCTCTTTACTGTCAGAGATAGAAAGCAGAGACCGATCCTAACCAAGTACTGACTCAGGGGCCACAAACTGTCAGTCAAAAAAAGTAAGACACAAAAAAAACATGGCAGTCAAAATAATATAGAATATGTGGTTTGACAGGTGAAGTTGAGAAAGAGGTGTACTTCTTCCTGCAATGTAAAACATTCAATGAAATAAAGAACATTTACAAGTTCAACTCTGTCACTTCAGATTTCTAAGAGTTTAATGACCTCGCAAAAATACACCTAGGAGAAGGAGACAAGACTAATCTTGCTGTGTGATATGTATCAACATGCCACATTCTGAGGGACAGTCAATGACCTAGACACACACACACACACACACACACACACACACACACACACACACACACACACACACACACACACACACAATATACTGTATGAACCTTAATCTTGTGTTAACCTTCATATTAATGTTATTAATGTTATTTTGTACTATTGTGTTTTGATGCTTTTGCAACAGTGTTCTCCAAACTGTCATGACAATAAAGCCCATTGAATTGAACTGAATTGAATTGAGAAGGAGTTTGAGGAGCCCTCTGCCCCTTGCAAGGAGGCCCAGCACTCCTCAATCCGTGAGTCTTGAAATGCACAGAACATTCAATAATGTTTTTGTAACTGGGATGTTTGAAGTCATTGAGGGAGAATGCATCATTTTTGGGAAAGGGGGGGCTGGAGAAAGAAAGGCATTGGCCAAAGGTCTATTGTTTGCCCTTTCCTTGGCTTTGTTCACATTATTGAACATTATGGTAAGTAGCATGGCTTAGAAGAAAGCAACATATTGCCAAGGCAACCAGAGCCTGTAATTGTCTGTTAGTACTTTAGAGCTTGCAGCTGCACAGGCTCTTCTCTGAAAGAACCCTGTTTTGGCCATTGGCAATAATGGCAAGGAGAAGTAGTTGGGGCAGGGGGTAGGTTGTGTGAGTGTGTGTGTGAGTATGTGTGTGTAAGTGTGTTGATGGGGGCCTCCCACTGTTTCTATCTTTCAGAGGTATCAAGAGTGGTGCAGCTTTTCTCTCCTTTTTTGTCCTCTTCTGTCTCTGCACCTACTTCCTAATTTCTTTGGTTTGTTTCTGCTGCTCACTCACTTTCCCACCTCATACCTCACTTTGTCACCACCTCCACTTTACTCTTTTCATTCATTCTGTCATTCCCTCCTCCTGAGTTTCTCATTACCCCCCACACCCCCCACACCCCCCCCCCCCCCTCTGTCAGGTACGCTTGCAAGTGAAGAGATAACTGTGCGCTCTACAGACGATCAGCTCCATAAGTCAGCCACTCGTTAGGCTGTCGGATCTGCTTGGTTTGGACACTCCTATCCGTCAGCAAACAAGCTCTGCGATCCATATCTCCTGAGCCACACTGAGCCCATTTTGTATCAGCGCAGTGACAGCAAAAACACAACCCTTTCATTGTAAATACCTGTATTGTGATCATTACAGACAAGAGAATATGATTTATGTCTCAACAGATATCAGATAGCAGTAAATTGTTGATTTGCATGTAAGCGACAGAGACAAATTACACAGCACGGCAGAGAAAAGGAGCGTTCGTAGCTGTGTGCTAACATGTCCGTCTGTCTCCTTAAAGCATTTATGTTTTATGACAAATAGGAAACAGCTTTTCCAGCGTTTCGCAAAGAGCACGCCTGCTTCCCGCCATTTAGGAGCAGGACAAATTGAAGCAGGGCACTTTCGCAATTCAAAGCAAACAACATGATGGATTCTGGCAGGGATTTCCTCCAAATCAATAGTCATGCTTTTTTGGATGGAATGTAGCTGGAACATCTGCTGCCTGAGGTCTGACTAACAGGTGCCACAGAGCGGCACTGTGTCGTGAGAACATAGAATCCGCTGGGAGTAGGGCAAGGCCAGGTGCTCGATGTGGCCCCGTTCATCCGTGGGGGGAATCCGCTTTATTAAACCAAGAAGAATTGTAAACTTGATCCAGGACGGAGAAGAGTTTTAACACAAGGCCAGCTCGCCCACGCAGGCTAATGTTGCTGCATGAGGCTCTGTGCAAAGAGGAGACTGGTTACTCAACAAGCTTCTTCTAACTCCCCCGTCTGTCACAACAACCGCTGTTGATGTGAAGCACAATGTTGAAGACATTCAATGTAAACCCAGAAGATTCTCTGATGCCAAAGCAAGAAAGGAAACGTGTAATTTCCAATTTTTGCAGGAAATGTGGAACATGTAGAGGAAAAATAGTGAAATATTTACAGGGAGATAGTTCTGTCTGGCTACATACTCTACATACTATGGGGAAATTTGCAGAGGGAAAACTATTCAGGGGGAAAAATAACTGAAACGACACTTCACCCAGAAATGTTTGTTTTTCCCATTTTGTCGCTATTGACATAGCTGTTCCTTCGTTCCGGCCTGTCCTGTCCTTTCACAAACACACCCAGGTGCATGTTGGGAGCGCAGCAGCCAGCCAGCCAACCTTGTCGTTGCAAGCCTTCACCACGGCAACAAGCCCAGTGGAATTGATGATTTTCAACACTTCACCCTCTGGGAGTGTGTAGATTACTGACTATAGGGACTGCAAGGTGTGTCTATGTCAAAGAAAAGACTGTTACACACAAAATTAAGATTACATTCTGGGATATCAGTGATATATATCATGGATATTTTTTCTTAAATGTGCCAGTTAATGTAAGAATTTTCACACAACCCTTGCCTTGCTTGCTCCCCCCCCAAAAAACTTGGTATTCAGACATGCTGAGCAAATCCTTTTTTGTTAATTTGGTTTTTGGTGCCAGAAATGTGGTGTGATATTTCACTGGGAGGGGAGAATTGTAAAGTCCAGCTGTTGGGTTTGACAGCTTTAGGGCACAGCTGGTCTTGGTCTGTTCGTGTGTGTGTTTGTGTGTGTGTGTCTGTGTGTGTGTGTGTGTGTGTGTGCACGTGCGTGTGTGTGTGTGTGTGTGTGTGTGTGTGTGTGGGTGTGGCTGATATGCATGTACAAGTGTGCTTTACTTATCCAGTGGCTCATATCTGTTAAGTCCATTTACTTTAATTATGCTAAATTGTTAATAGATTACGTAATTAAGTATGATGTTCACCAATTTATCATACTTTTGAAATGATCTGTGCAAGGTTGAGAGAGTCTAAATGGAACTGTGATGAGGCATGAAATATTGAGATGGAGATATAAAATCACTGTCTGAAATTCATTATCACTTAGGCAACTGTGGGCAAGAACTATTACATTGCAGAATAGAATATAGGAATAATGTAATTATGAATATTTGTTTCACCCTGCAACCGTGTTTGTTTCCTTTTCTTCCACCCTCCCTTTCCTCCAACCTATGGGACTACAGTGGATGAATGGAGGAAGTGGGGTTCTGTCCCCTGGGTGTGGTGGTGAGCTAGATGAGCCCTGGTTATACCCTACAGGGATCAAAGGCAGCTCAGTCAGATCCAAACACCAACTTCTCTCCTCACCTCTCCCCTCATCTCCTCTCCTTTCCCCTCCTCTCCTCTTTTCTCTTCTCCTCTCCCCCCATTGTTCTCGCATCTCCTTCTTATCTGATCGGGCATCCACTCACTCTTATTTGCAATTCTAATGAAAATCAGACACCTGCCCTGCCAACCTTCGCCCCTCTCTGCAAATCCCTGCCACAACAACAAGGAGAAAAAGACAGAGAAGAAACAAGGCAGAGGAAAAGCCAGAGAGGTGAAGTCAGTGGGAGAGACAGAGAGCCCCTATCAGAACAGGGGTATTATGTTACTGCTGGACTAGTAGATTGGATTGTTAGATGGCCAAACGATGGGAGAAAAAAAAAGGTCTCATTCATTCTGGGTTGCTACAACAGAGGTCTTCTCACACGGTGAACGAATCAGGATATGATGCTGGCTGTCAGACCAGTCTGGGGACCAAATCACCCCCGTGGGAGGTCTAACATCAGGGTGATCCTGGCCTCTGTCAACTCCTTCCATGTTGGGGGAAGCGGTGATGGCCTCTAAGGTGATGACGTTATGAAGTCTAGGGCCATCAACACTGGTATGTATCGACAAATTGAACACATATCACCTACAGGGTTTCATTTAAATTGTGCCCCCATAAAGCTTTATGTATGAGCTGGTATCAGTGAGGGTGAACGCAGACCATATTATGTTACAGAATGTTTAATACCAGTAAAAGACAGCGCTCACACAGAACAAGAGTTCACTGTGTATTCTCCCCCCCCATTACCTTGCCACATCTATCACAGCACACAATCTGTACCTTTCTCTGGCCCTCGCTTGCTGATAGCCAAAGGTTGAGAGTATCAGCAGTCCTAAATGGGGCCTTTAACAGCCAGCAGACTAAAGAGAGGAAAAGAAGCAGGTGGGGAAGGAGGGAGGTCAGCACGATGCTATCAGTCCATTACAGACCCCAGAGGACAAAAGCAGCTTCTCTCCCTTTCAGTCTGCCCTAGATGTGGCCAATGCAGGGCCACTTCCCTGCGCTCCACATATGGACACCTGGACAAAGAGGCCTTGATGCAGGTGTCAGGGGGTGCCAGTCATTTTGACTGGTCTCTGTGCTGGGTTCAACCCTTGTTTTAGGTTATTTCTACTAAAGGAACAAAGAAACATTATCCCCAGAAGACCTTCTCCTATCTTGGAAAGTTACAAGAAAGAGCTTTTTAAGTAGACCACCCTATGTGTTAGGTTACTAATGTATTGGAATTTAGATCCTGATACTCAACATTTGCATTCGGCATTTCCTGTAGCCAATGAAAAAAAAAGTACAGTTTTGTTTGGGGTTTTTTACAAGCAGTGGATAGCATGTGAAAAAAGGAACAACATTAAAATTAACTTAAGCCTTGATTCCAACCAGCCTTTTAGTTTTTCCCCTCCCAGTAACCCCAGTGCTACGTTGCTGGGACAGAGAGAAATGTTTTTGACATGTGTGGGGGCCTAGGGGGGAGCTAAGAAAAAACAACACACACCTGTTTCCCCCTTTTAATGCCTTCCCCACCCCTGCCCTCCCCCCGGAGCAGCCACTGGGACATGGAGAGTGGATTGTACCGGTGCTTAATCCAGACGGGAGAGGACAGTGGTATTGTCACCCATTTAGAGGGTGCCAGGGACACGTGGCTCACCCTTTAGCACGCTTGAGGGGGTATTGGTGAAGGCAGGCTGCGGGCCGCAGTGGCAGGTGCTGTGACGGATGTCCCGTGGAGTGCCAAAGCAAACACAGGAAGGCGAGGTGGGGTCAGGGTGGGGCAGTCAGAAGGGTAAAGCGGGTATGGGGAGATTAGTGTGCCATTGCCCTGCCCTTTAGAGAAACGAGAAGGGGAGGGAGAGGAGTGGACAGTGAAAAAGAGAGGTGTCAGGACACAGGGTCACATTCTGCTGCATCATGCCTCTGTGTTTCACAGCAAGGCGCTGAATGAATGACCTCAGAATAAAATTCAGTATGAAATAATGCAAGGCAAAACAATGACAAATGTCCAAGTCAGTTTTCATTTCTCAGCCAAACAAAGAGGCCGTGTTGAAACAGCAATCAACTCTTCAACCGCTCATAGTTACTTTGAAGTCCAGCTCCAACTTGCAGCAGCACCGGGAGGAAGTATGAATCAGGTAGAGTTTCACTTGCCTCATGTCCTCTAATGGCCCACCCAATCACCAGGACATGAGCATTACACAGAACATGTGCACAGGAGGCCTGAAGGTATTGCTGTTACACAACAGAAACTGGATACGCCTTGTTCGCTAACCTTGGGTCCCTGTCCTGCCCTCAGCCCCCCTCGCACCATTATGAGGGCGACGAAAGAAGGGCACAGAGAATGTGTTAGCTTCAACCTATTCTGGACCAAACGCCGGTGGGCAGGTCTACAGGCTATGAGGACGTGTTTGTAGATGAAAGGTTGCATGAAGGTTGTGCAGGGTTTGCAAAGTGAGCCAAAGGTCCTAGACACATCTGGAAAAGTCTTTAATGTTACCATGGCAACAATAGGCAGGGGAATGGGGCGTAGATTGGGGCGTAGATTGGGGCGGGGGGGGAGCACTAGAGAAACCAAAGGTTACTATGCAGTCTGTGATTTTGATCAGGCACATCAAGAGGTCTGTGCTCTTGTCATTGGGTCTGTCCCTGCTGACTTCCTGTTGCCTCGACCTGGCCTTAAGTGAGCTTCGGACCTCAGGGAGCCTTCCAGTCAAACCCATCCTTTTCTGGCTATGTCCAGCTCTCGTGTCCTTCTTCACTTGAAGCTGCCTTTCCTGTAGCATTCCTTCACATCTCACCCTTTATTCTCACTAATCATTGTTGGGGTACGCTCAAAACAAATTAGCTTGTATGAAGTGTCGACTGAATACATGTAGGCAAAAGTGTTCATAGATATTCCAATCAGCCACACTCAGATACAGTTTTAAAACAATTTCTCCACAAAGGAATTCATAATGCTGCAGTCATTTGTACATATGCCAAGTCACCGAAGTAAATGTATGAAGAAGGAAAAAAGAGATGAGAGTTCAAACCTTGCCTACTTTTGCCTCTGCACACCTGGCCAATTGCTACATGCAGTGATAGTCTCAGAAAGTTATAGAAACTGTCAGCCAATTCTATTGTCGGAAGGTGTTGGGGGACAGGGTTTCAGATATTGACGACCATCCAAAAAGCAATTTGGTTGAAGCGTACTGACACCTTTACTCATCTTGTATAACTTTTCATCATGTATCCACAGTGTACTATTCCAAAACCAGAGCTGCGATGTCTAGTCAACCAAGCAGTACATGAGCGGTAAACATGAGCTGGGGAATGTCTGATAGAAGTTCATAGGTCAGAACAAAGCATGCCTTGGCAGGGACAGAGGGACATAGCCACCTGGTCATCTGGGTTAATTATAAATGAGGCAGGCCGCGAGGGGGGAAGATGAGCTGGACAGCTGTCTCTCCAGACACACATATAAACACACACACACTCAGGATCACAGCCCATATGCACGGTCCGCTCCGCTGAGCACCAGATCCCAGGGGCCCATCGTGGCTGAAAAGCCCTCCGCCGCAGCCAGGTGGAACTGGGGAAAAGTTCACCATCACAGCCGCCAAACTCCTTTTCACTCGCTCTCTCTTCGTCTCTGTTTCTCTCTTAGAGCCTCCCACGGAAATACAAGACGAAGTATGTTCCTTGGGTTCGTCTACTGTAATTGTCTGGTATTCTCATGACTATCCAGATAGGAAATAGACATAGGAGGGCCTTTGGAACAGAGAAATGTCTGATTTATCAAGAGATAGACATTGTTAATTGGTCAATGAAATGAACAGATTGGGGATCGATGCCTAAATTGGAGAGAATCAGTCTCTTCTCTCAAGGATAATTTCAACCCGTGTATGGAGAATTCATTAGCAATGTATTTAAGGGGATGTATGTAGCTGCTTGTCTCTAGACTACAGAACAAACAAGCAAGATGTTCATAATAGGGCCTTCTCCATTCAAATAGCAATTTGTCACCACCTCGCCTTAGTTGTGCCCATGGGGCTATGTGCTAATAAGTAGTGCTCAGGTTAATTGTGAAATAAGTGTTTCTCCATGCACAGACAGGAATCTGATACCCCATAGGTGGGACTGAATCACTGACTGACTGACTGAGACACACCAACATACACACAGTTAGCTCATGATGTGATGATGAGCCACAGTACAACAGAGAGGATCTAGAGGTACATTTTCTACCAAGACAGATAAGGAAAGAAAATAAAGTAAAGCAGCAGGAGGAGATGAGAAATGGTAAAGGTGAAAGGGGGAGAAAGAGATGGATAGTGATACGTGTTAAAGAGACACCAAGAGAGTGAGATGTATGAAATTGAAATCAAGCAAGAAATGGAATAGGGGTCATTTGCCAGAGAGACTGATACCAGCCGTATATCTCCCTCACTGGTTATGAAACTGGACACACATTATGAATATCAGTCATATTCACCACCTGTGTGTTTACTTGATAATATTTCACTGGCTGAGTGTTGATGGGGTAAAATGATAAGGCTGATTATTTTTTTGCTGATCTCGAACATAAAGCAATGCTTCGCTCACGACATCAGACACACAGCCACTGAAAAATGATACTGTAGTCCCAGCTGATGGCGAGTTACATAAAATAAGACTTAGTTTTCTCTGCCAGATACAGGAGATCTAGAACACAGATGAGAAGAGTTGAGCTACAGCTTTTGTAGAGGCATTGTCCAAAAAAGCACTGACAACAGAGAAATAGTCCCTGCCATGAATAAGCTTCACTGTATGTGAGCGTCCAGTCACTGGAAAAGCCATTGCAGTTAAGTGAGTAATCCTGGCAGGGGCTGTCTTTTCACTTAGGAAACCCATAAGAATCCAAGCCCTGAGAAGAATGCCTCCCCTGACGCCTATATTTGAGATAGCAAAGACGGCATTGTGTTTGAACTAAACACAGAACCTGCGTCCACTGGGCACAATAACAATGATGCTGGCTAAATCACATTCATGGCAACAAGAAAATATTCTCTTAATGTTGCAAACAAGTGTGTATGTCAGTTCCGTGTGGGTTATAAAAAAGTTTTATGCATATCAAAGCGCATATCTCGTTGAAGGACACAACATATTAATCATACCCTTCCTCCAACCTTCTCCTAGCTTGAATCTCAAACCATAAAAAAAAGGAAAAGCTTCCATTCATTTTTTTGATTGTCATACCGATCCGCTTCTTTTGAAGTCCTACTCATAAAGCTCAGCACACTTCACTCTAATGTTGTTTGTCAGATCCAAGCAAAGGAACATCCTTATCTTTTCATTTCTTACCACACAATGACAGCTGGGGACAATATGCTGCGTATCAACCATGCCAACCCACGTTTTCTCACAAGCATCTGCCTTTGAAAAACGGCAATGTCACCTGTCACTCATGAGCACCATTAAACCAATCAGGCCCTCAGGAGATCTGATTAGGTGGGCCTGCCAGCATTTAACTCACGAAGAAAATGAAATGCCCTGCTGTTGTCCCTGCTTATCGTGGCTGAAACCTGCTGTCAACATCAGGTAGAGGTTGGATAGGGGTGCAAGATGGATGGGGTGTATCATGTAGAGATGGGGTGTGGTATGTAGGTTTCATAGATGCATTGATTCATTTTGAAATGTATGTTGTTTTCAGAATTTACTCACTCTTAAGATAACTCTAATGACTATCTTACATATATATTTTAACAATAGTAACAAACTTACGAAAGTGCAGTAAGGTGAGCTGATGTACTGTATAGTCTCTACTTCAAATTCAGCAAATATGAGTCCTTCAGCAAGTTTTTGAGTTGCACCAAGCCTCAGAAGTGTTATTCTGTTACTGACCCTGCACGATCAACCCTTAAAGCACACAATAAAAAACGATTTAATCTTTCTATTAAATCAAAACTTTGGGTACTTGTGTCACATCTCTGTTTAAGACATAACTTTTGCTGTTCAGAGCAGTCAGCCTCGGTCTTGTGTCACCCAGCTACAGCATCTAGTAACAGCCAAACAAAGCAAAAGTGCCGATCAGCTGCAAGTTGAGCCCAGCTGTTGCTGGGGCTGGAAGACATGGAGCAAAGTGTAGGGTGGGGTGGCGACTAAATGTCCAGTGCAGGGAGAAGGGAAGGGCGGCGGTAAGGTGGCGGTGGCGGCAGCGGCGGTGGGAGTGCAGAAAGGGAATACAGGGGATGGAGGGGATCAGCCAGGAGTGTTGGATGAGGGATCGGATGATGTTTGGCCAATGCCTGAGGAAGTATCATATGCAATACATTCATGCGAGAAGGTTACTCCGGGCTGAGGCAGCCTCTTGGACCACAGACCTCAGGAAACGCTGACGAATACACATACACAAGTCTGCACAGGCAAATACACACACGTGCACACAAACACACACACGCACAGACAAACACTCTCTGCTCACATTCACATGCAAATAGTCAAAGATGAAAGAAGGCACCAAATCACATTCTCAGCAAAAGTTCCTATTTGCCAGCGCACACACACACACACACACTCATTGATTAATCCATATGGGCTAACACAAACACAGCAGCTTCTAACAGCTGAGTGGTGAAATTGGAGGGCTCCACCCAAACAAAGCTTAGCAGGTCACAATCAGTTCAATAGTCTGCTGTCCCCACAGGGCCTTGGGACCACAGGAACTCTGCAATATGTGCAAAATCCTGAACAATCATTTATAATCTCATCAAAACAGACATTAGACACTCATGTGATGGCAAGTATTGAAGCAGGAAATAATACTATAATATAAAACAGAAGTCTCTAGTAGACAATGGAAACATTTGGCATATAAGAAGAGAGGCTTTTCATATGAGACAAGACACGTTCCTAATGCTACAAGGATAAAAGAATCCTGTTAATCATGAATGTCATAGCCATCATTCATCACCATTCAGCTTTCCAAAAGATGAAAAGGACACATTCTGTTTTATCTAGACTCTGTAATGCATCCATCCGTATTGGAATTTTAGCTCTTATATTGTGCCTTTCTTACAGAGATAATTCTGCTGAGCTTACAGAACTCCCTTTTTCCTCTCGGTCAAAATGTCCAATCAGCAGGTGGTGGCCTAGCGATTGACATCTGAGTGAGATGTGATCACAGATAGCCCTCCCTCTCTATTCCACCTGGAGCTGGCCCAACACTCGTGACTGACAGCTCTGCTCTTAATAATTCATCTGGCCCTGGGTGTCTGAAGGTCAGGAGATCATCTGCTTGGGCTTGGGCGCTGAGGAGAGGTGGCACTGTCATCAAATATTTATTGACCTGCTGTACTCCCAATACACTCTCAAAATACACAATCTCCTTCGCTAAACACAGCACAGATTCGCACCCAGCAGCAGCTTCACCAGAATAGCAACAGCATTGGGGGTTGATGGTTGTGGAAGTGGGGTGCCAGGGAGTGAATGGGTGTGTGTATGTGTATGAGTATGAGTATCTATAGGTGTGCTGCATGTGTCTTTGTGTTGTTTTGCTTTAATTGCATATGGATTATGAGTCAGTCAACAGATGTAACTACTGATAGCAGTAAGTGTTAGCCTGTTTTAACAGTATAACCAGACAGCAAATAGCAATGGATGCGTACTTAACATTAAAATGCTGTTATACCACATATGAAACTGCACATATTTAAAGCACATTCACTGCCTCTGCATCAAGAAGGGAGAAGGAGCATTTTCTACCTTTCCATGCAAATTTCAATTCAAGAGACGTCTTGTCAAATACTAGATCCCACAAAATCCCAGTAGCCGTTGTAATGAGCTGGATCCACCTCTAGGTAATCCACCTCCTGGTTTGTTTCCTAGTGTAAGGATGTGGCTTTGGGAGGCTATAGTTGTGGCTAATCGCTGTAGCTACAACTTCTATGCACTTTGCTACAGCAGCTACAGCAAATAAATTCAATTTATGTAGAATTAATGACAAGTGTCAGAGGTGATCATTGTTCAAGTTAAGTTTTGGGCAAAGCTGTAGAAGGTTCATGCTCCTTGTCCCAACTGATGTCATTCTTGCAAGAGAAATTGAGCAAAATGTAATCTTAACTGACAGCTTGGAAAAAAAATATGTGATTTCTGCTTTTACTTGTCCACTACGAGGTTTCAGTTGCTGTAATCTTCATATTATTAAATTATCAATGGACCAAATGGCTACGTGAAAGTTGGCCATAGTGACACACCCACAGAGAATTTGCACTCTACTCTGCATGTTCTCTCCTTTCTATGAAGACATTTTAGCTAATTGTTTTTTGAATGACTCAATCTCACTGCTCTCATTCATTTTGCAGCAGAAAAGCTCTGATAAACCCATTGTATGCTACCTGCCCAGCACCAAATGCAAAAAGTTAGCAATTAACTGGTGACTATATTGGAGCATTAAGCAGTGAAAGAGCAAGATATCACCTCAGAAGTTAGCACAGATAGAAGGAGAGTAGGGAATTGTGTCAGCTGGCCAGAAACAGGGCTCCAAATGAATGCTAATCCTGGAGGCATTTTTTTCACAAACAAGTTTGCCATATCAACTTACATAGGTAAGATACCCATGTTGTGTTTAGAGCATGTGTCCACTACAGCCAAAGAATCACTTAAAGTCTTTACACTGGCTCCCAGTCAGCTATAGAATAGATTTTAAAGTTCTGCTACTGGTCTATAAATCACTGAATGGTTTAGGTCCAGAATACATAAATGACATGTTAGTAGAATATAAACCCAGTAGAGCTCTGAGATCTACTGACTCAGGTCAGATAGTTGAGCCCAGAGTTCAAACTAAACATGGTGAAGCAGCTTTTAGCTGTTATGCTGCACACAACTGGAACAAACTACCAGCAGAACTGAAATCAGCCCCAACTGTGAACATTTTTAAATCCAGGTTAAAAACACTTCTCTTCTTCTGTGCTTATGATTGAGCTCTTTTAAAGCACTTTACATTTTAATCTTTCATTTGCACTCTATGATTTTAAAGCTAATCATTATTTTATCCTGCAATCTCATATTTAATGCTCTATTCTAGCATTTTATTTCTCTCTTTCTATTTTTCTTTACTTTGTTTTTATTATTAGTGTCTGGGGTGGGGAGTGGGGGGTTAATTCTATGTTTTAATGTTTCTCAAATTGCATGTTTTTCTGTTTTATGTAAAGCACATTGAGTTGCCATTGTGTATGAAATGCGCTATATAAATAAAACCGCCTTGCCTTGCCTTGCCTTGCCTAGCCTAAAGGGTTTAAAGTAAAATCGTCTTGGACAAGTAATAGCAGTAACTCCATTTTGGAGGGGTTAGTATGTCAAATGAAGCTCAAACATTAATAATATCCATTTTTATTGTCTTGGTCAAGAAAGTCTTGCTCAAGAAAGTCTTGCTCCACAGATTAATGAGCTATCAGCCATGATGTCATCAAGAAGTAGGCTTAAAGACCATCTCAAAATCTAGCAACAAAAATGGTCCTCAATTTTTCAGAACACACAATAATATCAACTAACTGTAAACAATGAAATAAAATATAAAATATAGTTCATGTATATACAATAACACCCAATTTGACAAATTACCAAACCAGCGTCTTCATTAACCTCCGACTTTACATTTATTACTTAAAGTATAACAACCGTCTAAAGAGCTATAGCCAATCACGATCAATGATCTATTACAACCCACAAAGTTACATTTCTGGTTCCAATTCAGAGCAAAGTGCTGTTCATATGAAATATTTTGTGAGCAGAAAGAACCTCCATATGTGGACATGTCTCCACCAGTCAAGCCCAGCAGCTGTAGAGACGCCAGCAGAACTGATGACCTAATGCTAGTCCTGCTTCATCACGATCACTCCTGAAGGAACACACACACACACACATACAGAGACACACACACACACTAAAATACACATCTCCTCTCTGCAGCCAAGGCATTACGCTCCACTCACTCCCAGATTTCAGGCAGGTGCTGCTGTTGTTTGTCGGAGCGTTTGGCAGCGCAGTCTTGGATTGCAGCATTTCGGTGCATCTGTATCAGCTTGATACGAGCAATTACGTGTTCCTAGTGGTATGCTGCAGACCTAACGCACAGGGCCCAACTGTTCCAGTACAAGATTTCTCAATCTGAATGAGGAGTCTATCAATGTTTTATGGCTGTTGGAGAAGTGAGTGTTTGCACATGACATTTAGCATCTTTGTTTGTGTTCACTCGTGTATTCATCTGTGTACTTTCATGGGCTAATGAGAGTGTACATACAGGACGTGCGGTCAATCATGTGCTTAAACTTCATCAACCAAGGTGTGAAGGAAATGACTGCTTGTGTGTTTTTTTCAAGGTTTCCGAGAACTAGCCGCTCAGTTCCATTTTCGAGGATCTGCTTTAGGGACTGCGCAGTGAGATGTGGAAGCTTATAAATCAGCTTATCACCAAAATTAGGGAGTTGGGTCACGGAGAGAATGCTGATGACCCGAGTTATGTAACTAGAGTGAAAGTGTGATTGTGTGTGTGCATATGTTTATCAGTTATAGTCTGCTCATGAGATCTTGTTTTGGAAAATTTGAAAGTTGATTATTTATTTTATTCATGAGTTAAGACAGGGATTGTTTATCATGCAGTAGGTGAGTAAATAGCTGCCTCACAATGAGTGTACTCATGCGTGTGTGCAGAGTAATTTTCTTCCACTCAGAGGCTGATGAGTTGCGCATGTTTGACTAGAGGCGTGGACATTGGAGGTGGATGTGTCCGTAATGACAAAGTTGGTATAGTGCCAGGGAATGGCAAAAAAAGGAGAGGAGAGGAGAGGAGAGGAGAGGAGAGGAGAGGAGAAGAAAGGAGAGGAGAGGAGAAGAGAGGAGAGGAGAGGAGAAGAAAGGAGAGGAGAGGAGAGGAGAGGAGAGGAGAAGAAAGGAGAGGACAGGAGAGGAGAGGAGAGGAGAAGAAAGGAAAGGAGAGGAGAGGAGAGGAGAAGAAAGGAAAGGAGAGGAGAGGAGAGGAGAGGAGAGGAGAGGAGAGGAGAGGAGAAGAAAGGAAAGGAGAGGAGGAGGAGGAGATTTGATCCAAGTATCTCCTGTCTACAAGTGTTAGGTAGATGTTTCTTATGTAATTTGCTTGTAAAAAGCAATATGTATGTGGCGCAGTGTGATTTAATGTGTTCTAATATTACACGGAGGCCATATCATTTACATTACTGCAACTTTGACAAATTTACTAGACATATTAATGAATCAGAAATTTCAATTACTTCATTGGTGATTTGTTATGTTTGCTATTTGCGTTTGCACACATTCTTGGCACCCTGCAGAAGATGTCACAGTAACTTTAATTGGCTTGATGAATAAACTAGAGAGCAAATATAATTCATTATTTCATTATAAGCGTGTGTAAGCATGTGTAAATATACATATATATATTCATGTGTGTTGTTGCTGTACTTGCTTTTTTGAAAATCTGATGATCCTGAAAAAGTTCCAAGAGCCTCTTTAAGTCTCAGAAATATGTTTAAAAATTGTTGCTGCATTCATGTGTCCAAAGAACAAGCTGTGACAAACGACTGCCTATTGTTTGGGGATATATGGAAGATATGAGCAGTTGTGTTGGAGCTCAAGGGATGGAGCCACAGGTGTTAAACAGCTAAGCACTTTAGCTGCTCCAGGGTAAAAGATGTTATTGAACCAGGAAAGCTTCTCAAACAGCCCCTCTCTGCAGGGCAACTCAAAGCTCAGGGGTCAAAGGTCACATTGAGCAGCGATGGAAGCCATTTGTTTGGTTGTCATGGCTCAACAGGTGAGCCCTGGGTGGGGGACGGGGCTTCTGAAAACATCTCACCCGGCAAGAAAAAAAATAGCACCAGAGGCTCAATATCAGGAATGTCCACCACACACGGTCACTCACTCACCACACACACGTCACAACAATCCGTGTTTACCCGTATTTCACCCTGTGTTCACACTACTCTGTTTGCTTTGTAGCTTTGTGAGGGAAGGCTGCCCCCAAAAAAATGCTGAAGCAGAGAGAGGAAGAAAAAAATGGAAAGAAATAACCATGGCCACCATCAGTGCACAGCTCAGTGTTTGTTTTTGTTTGAATGTCACAGGGTCGAGTTTTTTTTTTTTTTTTCTTCCTTCTTCTTGAGGGAAACGCCAGAGCTGCACCTGTGCTACAAGGGCCTCAGAACTGGTAGCTACCCTCTAGCTGGGTTGTTTTGTGTAGGATCCAGCCTCCGGGTTCGGGCCACAGCAGACTAATCATCACACTGAACATGTTGCTGCACACATTCCTCCTCCCTTTTGGTCTATTGTACAAACTGTGTGGCCAGTTAAGCATTTTCTATAGATGCTGTACAGCTCATTTATACAGCTTTTGGGTGACTTCCATATATTCACAATGAAGCCTGATTGCTTGTTGGCAACAAGGCATTTGAAGCTAATTTTAAATTATGTCCTACATTTAATGGATAAATGAGTTTGTGTGAATGATTGTAGTGTCCAAGTTATTTAACAAGTAGATGATATATAAAATACACACTCCTTCTGACACAGCAGTCATCAATTCATGTCTTGTCTTGAATTTCATTACTTAAAGGGGTAATGTGTAGAATTTAGTGGCATCTATCACAACGGACTTGGCAGAAATGGCTTATTAAGTATTTTTAAATCAGTCTATGTTCAGCTGAAAATAAGAATGTATGTGTTTTCATTACCTTAGAATGAAGCTTTTATATCTACATAAGGAAAAGAACCTCTTCCACAGAGCTTGCCATGTTGCACTGCCATGTTTCTACTGTAGCCCAGAATGGACAAACTAAACACTGACAGGCTTTTCACATTTTCGCAGCCACTGTAGATTGTCCTTCACTGGTCCTTTAAGCACTGCAACACTTTTGGATCTGAAAAATAGAATGTGATGCATTTTTCATAGATTAAACAATAGTCATGTATAAAGTAGTTAAAAACTAAACCCCCTAAATCAGCTACTAACTTTAATTTAATATTACCAAATGTAAATTTGGTAATATTACATAATAAATACATAATTTGGTTACAATTATCTTTGATATTAAAGGTCTATAATCAATACTTTTGTATTGGATAATGGATTAAAATGTATTATGAAAGGGGTGACTTGTATTAATAATAATAATAATAATAATGCATTTTATTTAAAGGCGCCTTTCAAAGCACTCAAGGTCACCTTACAAGGCACATATAACACACAACAGTACATCCAAAAATACAAATGATGATATTGACAAATGATCACCCAATTCTGCAGTTTTTAGTTTTAACTCCCATCATTCTCATGGATTTAACATTTAGCAGTTAAAGCTGTCAGTGATGACCAGAACAGAGCTAAAAGGAGAGTGGCTATTGGACTGAAACATGACTCCATTGAATGCTGGTGTTACTCCATATGTGCTGGATGTGCAAATCAGCAACTATTTTCTAACACATTTGCCATATTAACATCATTAGGTTAATATTGCATTTACAGCATGTTGCACTGCCATCAAGCAAAACACACCCCTACCCAAAAAAATCTCCACTCAAGGTCCATATACTTATTTTTTCTGGAGTTGTTAATCAGATCACACAGGCTTCAACGAGTCCTGAAAGTTTGAACACCTACAATTCCAATATATTCTGCTGATGAAGACTGTGTGATATGCTCAAAAGCTTAAGAGAATGATTGTAAGTGGACCTTGAGTGATGTGGATTTTGTCAACTAGTGTTATCAAGGTCAAGAACGAACCATCAAGCTCAAATTTTGAAAGCTGGAATTTTTACGTGAGATGGAGTTGTTGTTTTTTTTTCATTTTAGTATTGCTACTTTCATTTAGATAAAGTGTTTTTTTGGCCGCTGTCTACCAGCTGCGAATTCATATGAAAAGACATCATACAGCTGCTTAATGGCTAACTCAACTTAGCCTGTTCTTTCAGATGGCAGATCAGTCTACTAACAAGCATGAAGTTATGGTCCAAAGCTGAACACGACGGCGCATTAGATGAATTATCAGAAGGGGCCGTGACTATTTCAAAGCTGTAAAAACAAGGCGGTACACATGAAAACATCTGTTGTGTGTGTCTGACACACAGAGTGAGAGGAAGAGAGAGGGAGAGGGAGATAGAGAGAGAGAAATATTGCAATTTCAGACCAAGAAAAATACATGGAACATCATCATCTCAATTTTCCAACAGTTCACAAGCTCAACAGCACATGCAAGCGAACACATACACAGATGTCCTATGTCGTCTTGATGGGCTCGGCAATAGAGATAATTATGTTTAAATGCAGCCGTTTAAAGATAAATGAGCAATAGTGAGTAATGACGGCTTATTTCCCATCTGTCTGTGCATCGCTCTGCAGCTGAGCTCTGTGAAAGAACATCAGTGTTCCCAATGCGCGCAACTACTTCACAGATGCAATTTATCTCATCCGTGTAACATGTATGTAATATCAAGCACGCAGACATTCAGCGGCTGTGTTGCATCCACTGAACCGCTGCTCTAAAATCCCAATCTTGGAGATAGAGGTTATTATTTCATTTCAAATCATGTGGAGGAAAACCAAATGAAAAACAGAAAAGATGGACTTGTTGCTCAATGTTAACACAATAGCC
The DNA here is from genome assembly GCF_027409825.1 of Scomber japonicus. Lineage (NCBI taxonomy): Eukaryota > Metazoa > Chordata > Actinopteri > Scombriformes > Scombridae > Scomber > Scomber japonicus. The sequence continues at coordinate 10,149,407 of NC_070580.1, read as the reverse complement.
TTTCTGGTTGTGACTCATGGGCTTGTAAACCAGATAGTGAGAGAAGAGTGTTTCAGGAGGACTTAATGCTTTGCAGGTTAATTGAAACCAGGCTGTTGACATGCAGGAGTGTGTTGTTGGGTGATTGAAAAAGCAACTGTGCGGAGGGAGAATAAAAAGAAAAGTCAGAGGGAGGGAGGTGCTGGAAAACATCCTGCACGCACTCTTAGAGAAACTTTACAGCTTCTTCCAGAGAGGGGCGAGACACAAAATGGCCGCCTGGAGCCTCTAACGCAGCCACCTGTGTCCATATGTTTGTTTTAGTTTCATCTCTTATATTGTCTATTGCTTCCAAATATTTTCCTCCTCTTTTTCCCCTTTTATTTTTCCCTTTTTCCTTTCTCTCTCTCTCTTTCTTTTACTTCTTTTGCACACCAGCACACACACACACACACACACACACACACACAAACACACGCTATGCACTCACACCAAACACGTCTAGGGCATGAAGGTGTGAAGGTTGTGTAAGCATCTTATCCCAGGTGCGGATCAAATGTTTCTGCTATGACAAACGTTGCATTGCATTTCCACATTCCAAAGCATTATTAACCTTCTGTTTCACTCTAATTGTTTGAAAAGTCAAGCACTGAAAGGCAGAATAAAACATTTGATACATCTGTTGTTTATGTCATATGATACAGAGACTTCAAAGATTTCTTGACAAGGTTAAGCTGGCTGTAAAATGTGTTTGGGAAAAAGAATGAAAAACAGTTACTTTTCTCAGGTCACTTCAGTTCAAGTGAAGCCTGTTCTCGCCCACTGTTTTTGGCGGATGCTTCACCAAATCAAAACCTTCCATTACACGGAGCATGCAATTGGAAAGAAGACAAAATTTGCATTTGGGCTTAAATAGGTGAAATATGATATAAAAAACTGTTGCGCTTGAACACGAAGGGCATGTTTTTGTCCTGCAGAGCCTGACTTGCCTTCAAGAGAGCAGAGCTCAGTGTGATTGATAATCTTCTAAAGAGGAATTTGATCGAAGATGCAAAGTTGGCATAGACACGCTGGCTCCTATTTGACAGTGTCTTTAAATGAGCTCATATAACTGTCATCAGAAGCTGAGTTTTCATTAAACCCTGTGGAGTTATGATGACAAACTGGCACTATGGAGGTATAACTCTCATAATTTAAGAAGGATCGCAACAGTAAGAAGGCAATATTTCTCATTAATTCACCTGTGAGGCAATTTTTTTTTCATGGCTTGAGCTGACCAACAACCTGCCATGTGTGTATTTTATATACAGCATTAAAGGATCAGTGACAGAAGTCTGAGATGAATATCCCAAAACATGGGCAAATAATACCAAAACTGTCTGCATGGATAGAGAGCAACAATGGTGAGATGATATGTTTGTAGCCATGCTCAGCAGTGGGAATCCATGGCTGGCACTGTTGAGCTGTCAGTTGGTCCAGACTAAAAAAATCTTAACAAATATTGGATAGATTGGCATAAAGTTTGGTACAGACATTCATGATACCCTAAGGTTGAATCCTTGTCACTTTGGTGGTCCTCTGATTTTTTGTCACCAGCACTTTTCCATGAAATACCTCTCTATCTACCCCCTGGAATCCAATTGATGTTGGTGATCCTCCACCATGAGGTTGAGATTAGTGTTTCTGAGTGAATGTCTCCAAAACAATAGGATAAATTGCCATGAAAATGAAAATTCGGTACAGGCATGCATATCCCCCCCTCAGGAAGAATCTTAATAACTTTGTTGATCCCCTGAATTTTCCTCCAAGTCCATCATCAGGTCAAAAAAATCCCAAATGTCCCTATTATGACCAAATAGCTGTATGTCATTGCCATGAGCCTCAGCTATACATTGTGTTTAGAGCTAATTAGCCAATGTTAACATGCTAACATGTTAAACTATGGTGGAAAACATGCCTGCTAAATATCATCATTATTGTCATAGTAAGCATGTTAGCATGATGATGTTAGCATTTGGCTGAAAGTGCTGCAGTGCTTAAGTGCCTAAGCCTTAAGCCTTACAGAGCCGATAGTGTTGCTACAGACTCTTAGTCTTGTTTTTGTAATTTGGAAGAACCGACACTTTGATTACCTAACAGGCAGCACTAGATACCTAAAGCATTTTTTAGAAAGTCCTTAAAAGCTAGGACACACATTGCCAGCGCAGCAGGGGAGCGTTTCTCCTTACCTTCTTACAACTTCACACGTTTCTTCAACAGCTGGCAGAAGCTTTCGTTAATCTTTCCAATCAGGCAGGCATTTCCTGTCTAATCTGCTGAAACAGAAAGAGAGGGAAGAGAGAGAAGAGGAGGATGAAAGCCACTGATGGAGGGGAGACTTACAGGAAACGTTGGTGTCATTACTGCAGAGGACTGTGCGTGTCTTTAAGCACGCACACACATATTCACACCTGCATATGGGTCAGTAATACTCAGACCAAGTGTTTACTCACACGCCTTCATGCATGCATTCATGCATGTTGGCATATACGCACACATAACAGGCAGGACGTGTGGAGAAACACAATATGGCAAGCATGCATGTCCATAGAAACCTAAAAAGCAGTGAAGGTAAACATAGTGCACACTTACTTTAGAATCATGCTTTTAAACAATATCATATAAGCCACAAATAAATGTCTATTTCAATTCATTATGATTCCATCTACTTCACAAAAGATAAATATGACAATCCAAGTAGAGGAGGCCCTGTTCAGAACAGGTCCAAGATGAAATCTGAGATGTGTGTTTTATCCAAGACAATCAATCTTCTCCCCTCAGTGACTGCCAGACTTCAGCGCTCTGCATCTCACCTCAGCCCCGAGGTTGATTTCCACTGCAAATTTCCTGTTATGGTCATGATTTAATCAACCTTGGTGTGTTTGGCTTGGAGGCTCCTTACAGGTGTCAAGAAATGGATTATTTGGAGGACATAGGTCTGATTTCTCCCCTGCATGAGGTGAAATATCCAGCAACACTCAAAATATGCAATTATTTTACAGGACTGGTGTTTTAAAAAATAATTAGATGCAGGTGTGTTATTCTTCTGTCTTGGTTTTCCTCTTTGTTATATTGATATTGTAATTATTATAAAATCCTGTTGTTGTTTGTAATATCATGGTGTATTTCAGGCCTGTTGTTGACCTTACTATCAAAGAAATAAAGCAGAAGAGCAAAAGAGAGAGAGAGAAAGACAAAGAGAAACTGAGTGTCTGGATGGAGTTAGATATGCGGAACTGTGGTGCATCTGCCTTGTCACGCTCCTGGCCTCAAACCGCCTGAGGTACCCACGCTAAATAAGCACAACAAATTCAGCACAGGAGGAGGCGGGTGTGTGTGTGTGTCTGTTTGTATGTGTGTGTGTGTGTGTGTGTGTGTGTGTGTGTGTGTGTGTGTGTGTGTGTGTGTGTATGAACAGGAATGGGGAACATCAGGCAGGTTTGACACATAGCAGTATCTTACTGGCAAAACAAATCGCCTCGTCATGTCTGGAGTGCAAAAGGTTAAACTGATCCGCAGGCATTAAGTCAAGATGGAAAAGATCCAGATAAGTGTGAATAACAATTCATTGCTGTCAGCGGCTGTAATGAGCTAATGAGTAATAAATGCAACCTGTTGAATGGCTTCAGCTGTGAAATAAAGTGATGTTTACAACGCAAATCTCAGATGTCCATGTCTCATTATTAAGTTGAATTTAACGCCTGTCCTCCCTCAACAAATCCACACATCTGCTGTGTGTTCACATTTGCAGCACATATTGAGCAACCCCCTAAAAAAACCACAGAGAAACTTCTAATTCGTGGGTGTTTTTGTGGCTTTTGCATCAGTCCAAAAATCCTACCAGCCAGTAGAGGATTCTGGTTTTTGTGTCTGGCATGTGGAAGATATTGTGAAGAGCTTGTGTGAGGTTCGATGTTAAATTATCACATTTGATAGCATGGCAAATTTGATTTTGCAAACTTGTTTTGAATAGCATTAAAAATTTGTCAAGGTGCTGAGGAATGTTAATTTACACCATGTCACTGATTCTAATGTTGGGTTTTTGGATGATAGTTTTATTGTTCACAGTAATGCAATTCCCTGTTCTTGAATTTGACATGTTCAACAACGTGCATGTGTTTGTGGTTGTGTGTTTATGTGTGTGTGTGTGTGTGTGTGTGTAAGAGAGGGAAAGCATGCTAATCCATGCACGCCCTCATACCTTGTTGTATGTCTGTGTGAGTGCGTGTATTATTTTTCCCTTGTAAAGGTCTTAATGTGAGTTCAGTTCACCGTGTTTGATTTCTTGAACTCCAGCATTCTTCCACCCCCAGCTCCAAATACTAAAGTGGAGGTGCATGCTAAAATGTTATGAGTATCCATCTAGAACTTTTCCAGCTGGATGCAAAAACCCTGACAGTTTTTGGCTCTGTTTTCGCTCCACTTTATCTCCACTGCTTGCTCCTTTATGGGGGAGAAAACATTAGCAGAGGGAAATCTCACTTTCTCTTTCGCTCACTCCCTCAGCCTCTCTCCAATGCCCGCGCCTTAACTTTGACTGTGTTTCAGGGAAGAAGAAGAGGGGCTTCAAAGCTCACTTCTGTGGTGAGAGGTCTCCTGTGCTGTAAAGGAACTGGATGTACATCAGAAGCGGGGGAACATCTGCTAGGTAGTTTAAACAGCACCTTTCAAAATCTGGCTGAAACTCTGGAAAGCTCAAACAGCCTTTTGTTATTGTCTGCCTTTATTCCAATAAACAGATGCAGATAAATGGAGCGTACTTTCAATACACTATAAATCATTCTATATCGCACCCATTTCACTAGTCAATACTTGGAAGATCCAGTCTGTAAAATCCAGTCTGTCATCAATTTGTCATCCAACCTTTTAGGTTACTTTTTAAATGATTCTTAGACATTGTTTTGGACTGTGTAAATACAACATTTTAACCACTTGACAACCTGACTAAATTCTGGATATTTAAGAGATGAATAGAAGCTCAGTTTATTTATGTTCCTCATTTGAAAGAAAGTTTAAAAGACTCTTTCTCTCAGGCAGGTAATGCACTTTGTCAAGAGATTAGGAACAAAGCTATACAGTATGAATTAAAGTCCTCAGGCTGAGGTAGCCACTGTTGGGGACTAAAACATCTGTGAGGCTTTTATTATAATGTCTTTAGGGTTCTGCATGAAGTGACCTTAGAAGAGCTTCTATTGATGACTTAATAGAAAGAAATGAAAACTTTGTCGCTGCTCTCACATCTTTAATAACCTGAACGTAAAAGCTACATGTGATGAATTTTCTTAATTTCTACTACTTAATTTCTACTCTGTGCAACTCCTGCAAAGAATTTTAAATACTTTTAAACACATCCTGCTTTCTCCACCACCCGATGAAGAAGGCAAGTGCACACACATTCACGCGCACACATGCACACAGCCCTCAGCGCTGCTCTGTGGGTCTTAAGTGTGCATAACATGGCAGCCATTATCCTATTAGCAGCAGCAGAGGCCTGGGGGCAGGCAACAGGGGGAGGGGAGGGGTGGGTCGCGGTGGGGAGAAGGAGCGAAGAAAGGAGTGAAGAAACTGGCATCAAATAAGGGAGGTACAGTCAACGGAAGGAGGGGAGGCAGCAACCCAGGCAGCAGATATTGAGGAGGGAGGGAGGCAACAGATATTGATGAGGGAGGAAGAGAGGAAGGAATGAGAAGAGCACAAGGGAGGAAAACAAGCTTACATAGGCTCAGCAGCTGTGGCTACAGCCCTATAACAATAACATTAGGATTGTGGAAAGTTGAAGAACCAACAGGGTAAGAAAAGAGACAGAGATGGCATTTAAAAATGACTCCAAAAATAGCACCACCACTAGAATATAAAAGCACTGGGGGACCTGCTGCGTGTATATCATTACTACTGAACTAGGCATGCATTAAAAAGCTCTTTACAGCACTTATTTTGTCTTTGAGCTTCAGCAGAGGCCCTGCCAAGCTTGATTTGGCCAGCATCCGCAGATCCCAGCTCCTAAGTCAATCTTCCCTTTGAACTGCTCAAATAATGGATTCCTCCAACCGCTTCATTATAACATGCTAATTTCCATTATGATTGATTAAACCAAGCCACTCTTCTTCTCTGTCACAGACCAACCCAGAGAGCTCCGTGCACAGTGGGGGCATAACTATAGACTTATGCAAACTCTGTACCATCTCTTCCCAATTACTCCCCTCCACCCCCCACCCCCCCCGCCCCCTCTCTTTTCCCTTTTTCTACCTTACTATCCCTCCCTAACTTTCATTCCTCACTTTCTCTTTCCATATTCAGCTACCTTGTCCAGGCTCCTTTCACAAGGTCTCTATTGAAGCCAGGGAAAAAGGCTCAGCAGCAGCAGCTGGCCACTCTTTTCTCCAGAGCAGGTATAGAGGGGCTGGGAGCTCTCTGCATGAGCGAGCCCCACTCCTCCAACTCCATTCAGCCCCGCTTTTGCCTCCGCTATTCAGCGAGGCCCTACTTTGTCAAGAGCAAGGGAACACAGAGAAAAAGGAGGGATCACCTCTTTTCTCTCTTTGTACTCCACATAGCTATACAAGTGCTCCCAAAGCCTCCGCTAATGAGTTGGCCTCCGCGGAGAGAGAAGCAGGTTTGTGAAAGAAAAAAGGTTTGATTAATATGGGCCTATTCTCCTCACTGATGGAATGTCAGCCTTGTGTTCATTGGCCTACTGGGTGGTTTTGTGTTGTGTATGCGCCTTACTATATTCGGAGGAAGGAGCTTAGCAATTAAAGTTTTTTATCAAATGTACAAGTGCAAATGCAGTGAACCATGCTTTTATCCAATCGCTATAATTTAGGTGGTTCAGAGTGAAAAGTAGCAGTTTGGAAAAGTAGTCGTTTTTGAATAAACCTGTTCTTTGTACCTTTTTCCAGTGGCTGGTAAACACACACACACATACACACACACACACACACACACACACACACACACACACACACACACACACACACACACACACACACACACACAAATACGCACTCTGTGGCATCAGTTAACACACCATCTAATTGCCATTTCTCCACAGTTAATGATATACTTAAGATAATGTAATGATGCTGAATGAATTGCTCGTAAACATATACAACGCACACCAAGGGAGAGGCCATATGGTCCGCTATGCAGTAAATGGGTATCCAGTTACTTCAAATAAATTGAATTTTCCACCTCTGGCCTGTGGTGCCATTGAGTGTGTTTGAAGACCTAATTGAATTTAGACTGGCGGACCATTCTGATTTAGCTGGCTAATTAAACCACTCAGTGGATGTCAAACACTGGTCTTATGTGTAACCAACCATGAAATGTGACAGGTCAAAGGTAGGTCTGGTGATTTTATATTTCATGGGTTTTACATAAAATAATTTTAGGAGTTCCATGTGAAACACTAGCACAGGAAATTGGTTTTCTAATGTGAGATTAAAACATGTATGCTTTAGGCCACTGGGTTCAACCATTCTAATGTCGATAATTATATTCAATACAACAAAAGCTGTGTTAAACTCCTTCTTAACAGATTGAGGAGAGAACAAGAGTGAGATAAAGACAAAAGAAAGAGAGAATAAGATCCCCTCTTGGTCCAAATGCATTCACACTAAAAACACAGAAACAAAGAGCGCTGGCGGACAAAAAGCTGTTTGGCTGCTGCAGACGTACAACACAGAAGTCACCTTTCAAAGGGTGAAATAAGCACATTCCTTTCCTTGCATAGAACAAAAACTGTTCCAGGCCATCGCTTCTTTTATGAAATATTCTATTGACAAGGCTTATTAAAACAACCATAGCCAAATACACAAGAGAGTCACCCTTCTCCACCCTGCCTGTCAAAGAAGCTGTAAACCAACAAGCCACAGCTTCAACTTTGTGTTCGCAAGGGTGAGGATGTGAGCAATGTAGACACAAGTAAACACCTGTTGAAAAGAGGTGGAAACTAACCACCATTTTGGCCTCACTTTCAACAATGCATACCTTCATTGCAGCTGACACCGTGGCTTGAAGTGTTAGCATAACAGACAGGGCGAACACCTCTAACCACGCCTTCCTCGTGATGGAACAGGTTAGGGAGGTGGTATGGTTTGTCTCTCATCGCTTGCCGTTGGGCCGTCGAGCTGCGAGCCTTACCCACTGACAGGAACTTGGCACTGGGCAGTCTGATTCACTCTCCTCATTAGACAAACACTGATGAAAGTGTAAATGTTAGCACACACTTTCAATACAGATGAAAAAAATAATAGAGAGAGAAGACAAGCCAGAGCCGTGTTGTTTGGACACCTGCAGATCATGTGATTGTGTTGAATACTAACAACCATACCACAGTTGAGCCTTCTTTATTCCGTTGTTTTTTTTTATTTTCACCTCCTCTATTAACAATTGAGTTCATGACCTAGGTAAAATATCTGTTCTTTATGAGCTGGTGGCTAGTATCTTCCATCATCTTCATTCTAATTACGGATGAAATGATCAAGGAATTTCATCAGTTATTAGACATTTATCATTTATGTCACAACACAATGTGCATGTTTTATACAATCACAGCATTATAAATCTACTGAGGTGGCTCATAACTGCAACAAATCTAAGCACAATTGGTATTTATATGTTAAATTGCTCAAAACATCCACACTACATTGGAAGACAAAGAATAGATTAGACTAACCATGTTGGACAAAGTCTAGCGCTTAAAGGTGCAATAAATGACGTTCTGAGGAAATAAGCAAAGCACTAACAAAATCTTGATCCATATTTCATCAGCACTGCCTAGTTTGACAGTTTGATCTGAGTTTCAGTTCAGGGACTGCTTTTTCCCCCCTCAACTTTTTTGAGTAAACAATGCACACGTTTGTTTTAGTCTGAGATGAAGTCTAGTGGCTGAATGTCATGTATTGCAATTTTAAAAACAAAGTCTGAACGATTTTCTTGTATCAACGAAAAATAAAAGGTTGTATAGACTTCAAAAGCAAATAGTTGTTACTGAGTAAACATAAAATGTGTTACAAAGATCTCCATGTGCAACAGATACTAAGCAGAGGGTGGAGCTGACTCTATGCTAGCTAGTTGCTTAGTTAGCACAGTGCAAATTTACAGTCTGAAGTTAACCATTGAAACAAAATGTACTTATCGTAGAAAAGTGAACATCCAATTCCTTAGAGGGTCTTTTAGTACAATAGTACAACAAAAAGATTTCTGTGTGTGACCAAAACATAATAATTAACATTCCTGAGCTGAGAACACGGTGATATAACGATGGCTACAGCTACACCTGTACTCTGTGAATCTGACAAATACTTTTATACAATTGGACTTCTTTTTATCGCCAGTGGAGTCGCCCCCTAAAGGCCACTAGAAGAAATGCAGGCTTAAGGCATTTCACTTTTCAGACCCGGAACTATCTGCTTAGTCCTACACACCCAGGTGAGAAATACTGTTGTGCTAACTTCATCAGTCTGGGTATTATTTCCCCATTTTACTTCCACCAGTAAATGATTTTATAACAAAAGACTGGGGGGATAACACTTAGTAAGTTTGTGATTTTTGTTTAAATGTTGTTGAAAGTACTGTTTATTCCCCAGCATTAGTTCTGTACTGCCAACTGTGCTCTCCACTGTCTGAACCACAGCTCCCTGGCCAGCAGTGAATGAGGAGCCTTAAGCAGGTAGTTTGCCATTCGCATTAGCCTTTGGACAGCTGGCTAAACTGGACAGCCACCAGACAATAACTTATTTCATGCTGAATGACTCAGTGACGTGTACCGACTGCGTACTTGTTCAGGGGAGTTGATGGTCAGCCAATGTACCACCATCTCATTTAAGAGAGAAAAACTGATGACGCAACTGAACTAAACTAAAACCTCAGTACCTTTCTGACTGTTTGCACTGTCAGTTCATATTTTAAAAGACTGAATTTATTAAGACAACTTTCTAATTCTGATCAAACCCTATGCCTCAAGAAAATAATTTGTTCACCTCAAAGCCAAAAACAGAGAGGTAAGTCAAAGCCTTTAGTTAAGTGTGTTAAACAAGGGAATTTATATATGTAAATTTAGCCCCTTGACCACTATCATTCTGACTTTTGTCCGATTATATTTTCTCTTTCTCTACATCTGTCTTCCTTTGCTCTTTCCCACTCTTCACTCATGTTCTCTGCCTTACAGGCCACGCATCACGCCACTTAGCAGGAAGCCCGGGGCATCGACAGAAATGCCCAAACTGTTTCTGCTTTCTATTAGCAAGGCATCTCCACGCTCCTGCAACACCAGTTAGCCATCCAGTCCCAGTATGATGAGTTGGCTTGGTTTCACGCTTCTCCATTTTATAGTTGATGAATAGCTGCAGCAGATGGTTTGTTATCTTTGAAGATTCCAGAAAGACGAGCGTGATGAATCGCTCCAGGCCTTACACATCCACCACCCCCTCACCCCCCCCCCCCCACCCCCATCTCACCATCACCACCACCGCTGCCACATCACGTTTACCCCTCAGGCACCAAAAAAAAAGACTAAATAAATAATATGTATTTGACTCATCAAGCACGCCTAAGAAGCTACTGCTTTCACTTTTCTCACACTAGCCCCCAAAATCTTTACAATGTTTGCAGAGACATTCCAGCTGTGGAAACACCAATATGGTTGGTGTTAAAAACATTCCTTATAGAAAAAAAGACATGTGGTCATCTGGTGCGGTCATTATCCTCTTTACAATGGACTCTCATCGTGACAGACTCACGTACTCTCTTCTCATCAGTCACAACTTCTCACAGCAGCACACAGGAGAATGGGCTTGAGGTGAGTATGAGGAACAGACCGGTTATGGTAGCAAAAGCTGTTAATGCTTTCCTTACAATGTGAATTCTTTCTAGGGCTTTCTTTGTAGGGCAGATTATAAATCAATCTCTACCCGGGTAGTAATATCAGCTCAGGATGGTGCCATGTGAAGTGTCTGAGCCCTTAAGGAAAGAAACCAGTGTCTGTGAAGCGGGTGCACACTTGTGCTGCTGAGTGCTATAAATCCATGAAAAATACAGTATATACCATGAGCTCAGAGACAGAGATAAAATTGTACACTCAGTGAAGTAAAATACAGAAGAATTCATTTAGTTAAAACATGCTTTTCACTGCAATTATATTGTAATGAGCTATTACTGTTAAAAGTAAAGCACTAATGTAAAAAAGAAAATCCATTATATCTTACATAACTAAGACATGTCAGATAACTTACAATACAAATGTTGCCTATCAGGAGGAAGAGATATTGAGTTTTAAAACAAAACATATAAACCATATTATTAAAAAGTCAAGTGATTGCATTGATTTTATTCATCAAGTTCACAAAATCACATTTTGCTAGTAGACACTGGTTTATTTTAAAGGATGGGTTCACAGTTTCCAATTCTTAAAACAATAGTCAGGTGCCCAAATGAACATTGAAATAGATGTTTCTTGCCATAATCTTTCCTCCTGTTCATACTGACCATTCAAAGATCCCTTTATAATGCACTTGCAATGTAAGTTATTGAGGCCAAAATCCACAAGTCTCCACCTGTGTAAAAATGTATTCAAATGTTTATCTGAAGCTAATATGAAACTTCAGTCATCCAACATAGTCAAATCAAATAGATATCTTTCAATGTTGTACTCTTTTTGGTGCCAACGTTCCACTTTTTGTTATTATTATTCCACCACAGCTCAACAGGGAAACACTATTGGATGAAACACAAACAGGAAATGTATGCTAAAAAGACTGTAAATGACTGTTGCTTTAAAACAGACTTGAAAAACTGCAAACCTATCTTTAAACACTATCTTTAAACACTTCTTGTTTTTACCTGAGCTGGGTGTACTGGTCAAAATGTTTAACCTAGTAGCCTGTTACATTAGTGAAGTTATTTGTGTGCAAAGTCACTAAGAGCAGGTCACCCACCAAATAAATCACATTAAAAGACGTGTCAACAGTCCTCTCAAAATAGACCCCCAAAGTACCTGGTCCACATATCCTATCTGCTGAAGAAACATCAAAATACAGAGTTGAGCATACTTTGCTGTGACTGTAGATTGTAGACATCCTGTCACTTGTAAACTGTACTGGACACAAAGGGCCCAAAGTAAAAGGCCTGAAGTGAAAATGAACTGACAGTTCAGTCTGATTATCAGGCTGTAGGAATCTAATTCTATGCAAATGAAACTTGGATTCTTAGTATGTGTATTACATGATGAATATTAATTTGGTAGATGGTAGATGTTAACTCTATAAATGCTGAAACATTCCAAAATGATAAATAATATAAAATACAGCATGATGCTACACGTTGTAGAAAAATGTGCTTGTCAGCTCAACTGTGGCTTAAGTTAACACTGATATGAAACAGATCATACCAAAACTTGATATCAAAGCAAGCATGAATTGATTATCTCAATCAGAGTACATCAATCAAATCCTTCTCTATGACAAGTTGCTCTAATACTCTGTTTTTAAGATCATTAATTGTCCAACTACTATATGTTTTAATGATTTATGATTTATATACATTTGACAAACTATGATGTTGTTTTTTTCCCTTTAAATTTGATTATATATTTTCCATGACAGACAAAAATAAAAAACAGTATGACAAAAAAAGGGGATAACTGTTGCACAGACAAGTAGAAGGAGAGAGGGGGAGGCGTACAGTGTTAAATGATTGCATGCACGTGTTTCTATTGAACACATAATGCATGCACATGATCTAACATCAACACATGCTTTTCTACAAAACATAAACACTGACCTTGTTATATTACAAAGAGAAGAAGGAAATATGTTGTGAGTCCAGGAATAACCTTATACTGTCCCATAAGCAATTCCTTTCATTATCAAGATATAACAGCGATCATGCGGCTTCTTTCGAGCTTATAATGTTCAGAAAGTCCTCCAACCATTTATTTAAGTTAAAACAATTGGCTGTTAATGTTTTTGAATGTCTAGAACCATAAATCGAGTATTCTTATCTCTCCAGACAAGTCGAAACTCCAAAAGGTAATAGGATTTCAGAAACGACTTGTCCTCTATTACTCAGTTTTTCATCACCAATGAAGTCATGTTTTAACAGAGTCTCATTTCTCAGATATTTTCCTTGCTTCTGAGAGTTGGAGGCCTCACCTGTGGGCTACTGTGCTCACTCACACACACGGTGCAATGTGAAACCTTGGTCTATTCATTGGAAAAGGAACGAGGAACTGTGCCACTAAACTGCCTGCAGTGCTGCAGGTGTGAATATCTGTGTCCCTGCAACCGTGATTAATAGCAATGAAATCTGGGACTCCTCCCAACACGAAGCAATCACAATAGCTCTGACAAAGTCAATCAATACGCTCTGTCAGTGCCAGGAAAACAATGTGATGAGAAAAAAGTGTTCTTGGGGCGATGACGCTGACAGGACGGCTGATTTATCACAGATGTGCATTTTTGAGACAACGGGTGAACACGACTTCAACATTTGGGAAGAATTTTGTGCTATCATGTGGCCATTATAGGGCATGCTCAAATAGTGAAAAGATCAGTCTGGATGTGCTAAACACACAGACACACAAATGCATGCACACACACGCGTTCTTAGCAAATGATCGTGTACACAGATGCTCGGACACCTGTGCAAAAGCATCAACTTATGCACACTCACAGACAAAAAGTATTCAGAGCCTTTATTTAAGTAAGAGATGCCACAATGTTAAATACTCCAGTACAAGTAATAGTCCTGCATTCTATACTTAGCCTAAGAAAAATACAGAAGTACTCATGTGTTTAAAAGTAAAGGTTATCTTATACTAGTGGATTGTTGTCAGTATTACTTTTGGCTTATATTAGGTTACCTTGGAAGCAGCATTTAAATGGTCAGTATGGTGCCAATTTTAACTTTATATATTGCTAGTTAGTTTAATTAATAGTGTATTAACTGTTGCAGTCAAATGAATGAAGTGGAATTTTAAAAAATCTGTGTATATTTGTCTCTGAAATTTAGTGCAGTTGAAATTTAAACTACTGTACTATAAAATAGTAATACTCAGGTAAAGTTCATATATCTAAAATTATACATAAGATCAATGTACTTATATTTCTATCACTGCTCATAGTTGCACAAAGACTCAAACAATGCCAAGTACAATTAAACGCACATTACTCAACAGGATTGACATCTATAGCTGGATCTTATTGCCAGACCCCAGTAGACACACACACACACAACACTGGTATACTCATACTTCATTTTTTGCTCAAGGGAACTAAAGGAGAATATTATGTGGCAAACAGAACAGTTTGGGGGCACTTCAACTTTAATTAGATGTAATGAATACTTGCAATAACTGATGGTGGAGGGCGTCACACCTATTAACACAAGCTATTGATGACATTATTGATAGAAATCTTAGAACTAAATCCCTTGTGTGATTTTTTTCCCTTTACCCCCCCCTCCTAACTTTCTACTTGTACATCTGAATCTTGGTTTTACAAACACTTCAAATTAAATTGTTATAGTGCTCAAACCAATTATGTTATTACGGCTTGTTATAATGCGATTACAGACCTTGATCTTGGTGATTGTCTCTTTAAGAAGAAGTGAGAGTGTGAGGAGGTGGTGCGGTTTCACACCCCGGGGTGGGAAACACAGGCGGGGCCAGCGACCGCTGAGTGACAGCCGCTCAAAGGTTCTCCAACTCCGCGACGTACGGAGAACCCGTAACGACCAATCAGGTTACAACTTGACCCGCCAGTCAAATCACAACAGCCAATCACGGAAAGCTGTGGGCGGACCCTGGAATCGCTGTTGTGCATCCAACGTGGGACTACGCCGATCACAGAGGAAAAAAAAGGAAAAGTAACTCAAGAAAGGAAAAAACTCATGGTGGTGGTACACGGTCGGAAGGAGGGGGGAGTCTATTTTGCTATTAATCGGATCGTCGAGATTTTGTGACCACAGACTGCACCTGATAAACTGTTGGTTGAGCTTTTGAGGAGAAGTGTGTATCTCAAAGTTGGATTTATGCAGCTAACAGCGGCGAAGCGCTGGGGAGATTGGGACGATATGCAGCGCTCGGCTTGAGAGACCAACGCTGGAGGTTTTTTCTGGCACTGCGGCTCAAAAACTTATTCGTTCAACTTCAACTTTGTGGTGGACATTTAATACCTCTCAGAAGTCACTGTTTTGCTAAGTTTTAAACAGTTTTGCTGCTGTTTTCGTCTACCAACGCTTACTGTGAGAGTTATTCGGACGCACTGTGTCCTTTAACATTTTTTTTTTCTTGTTGCATGTTTTCAAACATGTCATGAAAAGTAGTGGTCCTTTCGAGAAAGTAGTGTTTAACCTTTTATGGACACACTCCTGCAACATAATTTTACACCCAGGGCGACGTGTAAATGTACTTACTTTGACTTAACGCTGGTTAATCTGTGAAGCACCTTTGATTTTAGCCCGCGTTGGACACCAGAGGAGAAAGTTGGACTGCGAACTTGTGTCCTAAATGACTGTTACTGGGATGGAAAACGTTTCACTACACCCCAGCTGTTCGCGTTAACCCCTCTGCATCACAAGAAGACAAATTAATGTGCTATAAAAGGCATTCAAATCTTTCCGAAGCTCCATTAATATTCCAGTTTGGGGGTACGAGGAGAGAGCTCAGCGGCCGCGCTATTAAAACTGGATACAAAATGGCGGCGTCCCCGGGACGATTTGGATATGTTTCTCGTTGTGTTTTTTATTTAATTTTGTCGCTCGAACTGTATATCAGTTATGGATTGAGTTCAGATGTACCTTGTGCCCAGAACTGTACCTGCAGCGGAGATTCAGTGGACTGTAGTAACCTGGAGCTGACAGCTACGCCTGTGGACCTTCCAGTCCGGACTGTTTCCTTGTAAGTAAAGCGCTTAGTTGCTGTAGCCTATTTATTGAGCATCCCAAAACGGGAAAACAATGTGTGTAAAGAAAAGTAAAGTGTATAATAGCATAGAGACGTTAAAGGTTTTGTCAAATACATATATATTATACACACACACACACACATATATACACACACACACACTATTGCCACCACACTAGGCAGTGGACCTCGGTTGACACGGTTTTCTCTCAAGGAATCCCATCTGAGAAGATTTTAATGGATTTGCTTTGAGTTGCATAATTGTCTATGAACTATAGTAGGAAGATTGAGGCTAAATGTATGATTAGTAATGCTTATTCCCTCTCAATAACAAAGACAGAGAGTGAGAGAAAGTTATGAGTAAAGAATCTTAATGCTCCTCATTATGCGGGGGACCCCTTGTAACCTTTTTAAAGTCCTCCGGAGGTCCCTGCACCCCACTCTGGAAACCAGCGGAACAACTCACCAGCAGCACTGTAGTGTTTAGACACTTCTTACCATGTTGTGACTTGATTAGGATTGTTTATGCAGGTCATAAATGAAGTAGTCATCTTATCTTTTACAGCAGAGCGACTCAGCTAAACTTGTTTTAATCAGTTGAGCTTTAATCCTGATTAATATTCTGGGATTTATTGTGTATTCTCTGATGTTGTTGAATCAGGGATTATGATCTAATGATAACTGCAAGAAGAGGCACGTAGAACTTTTATAGAAGGGCACTGTGCTAGTGGATTTCAATTAGTAGCTGGTGACATGCTTTGCTCCAGGGCTCATCCAGTTATTGTGAATGATAGAAATTAACCTTTTGAACTGTCTGCCAGGTAGACAACAATTCATAGCTTTAAATTGCCACATCAAACTTTTCCCCTCTGTTTTTCTGTATCTAGTGCAGTGTCTTTAATTTGAATTTCCTTTCATTTAAAATCTATTTACTCATATTCTAAGAAATAATTAAAAGAACAGACTGTTATTTGATGAAAACAGACCTGAACATGTCACAACAAATAAATGACTGCTTTATACAGGGAGATTTGTGGCAGGTATTATGCTGAAACTTGCTGCTATAATGCTCGCACACCGCCCATAGCTTACAAATTGGATTTCTTGTAAATTAAACAAGATAAGAATGACAACAGTTGAACCCCTGTCTGCCAGTTCATTTAGGAAATGAGCCAATTTGAGGCATTTTTTGGAACATCCTCCAGTGTTTATGGAACCTCAGCATTTATCAAGCTGAATGACACAATTTATTTACAGACAACACAACTCTCTGTCCTTCTAATCAACATTTTGGCTCTCGCCGAATTGTGTCCAGTAGCAATTGTGAATCCTCGGTGACAATTAGGCGTCTTGTCACAGGATTTTCAGCATCTGTGTGTGTGTGTGTGTGTGTGTGTATGTGTGTGTGTGTGTGTGTGTGTGTGTTGCTGGAAACATGGGGTTAAAGACCAAAGACTCTTCTGGCTCCCAGGTTCCTGTGTTAGGCAGTTTGTCTTCCCCTGGGAAGTGAGGAATGCAACTTTTAAAAAGTCCTCTAAAAACATGAATAACAGCACTTGTGCCTGTGCAGCCTCGTTGCCCTGAAGCACCATTTAGCTAGGTTCAAGTGCAGTTGCTGTTTATCATGCATGTATGCAGACACACACTACTCTTCCTGTCCTCCTGGACAATACTCAACTACTGTGAGACAAGTGTCCCATCTGATACAGCTGCCCTAAACCTTTTGGTGTGTATACCAGCAGGGTACAGAGTGAGCTGTGTCTCCCTCCAAGTCTACTTATATTATCTTGGCTAAACCTTATCGGTCAAGATTTAAGGACCCGCAATCTTGTTGTTTTCAAAGGGAATGGCTTTATGGCTTTGAATTATCGTTTAAAACACCTAGGTTGCATATTTCCACACTACTTTGAGATAGTCACACAATGTTGGCAGGTAACTCAAAGGGAACCAGCTCTAGTCCTCTGGGGTTTGTAAATGAGCCAGATTAGTGAATGATTACTGTAAACCCAAAGAGACAAGTATGAACAATTTCACTTGTGGCCTAATGTGATCCCATTATAAGGTACCTTCCAGCAAGTCCTGTCCACTTGACTGGATGAAATGGCTTTTTGTGTTGTGAGTTGAAAGTTGTTATTTTAATATTCGAATGCTGCATGTGCACAAGAATGTGCATGTGCTGACTGTGGGTGTATGTGTTAGTCATTTGTATTGTTGCAAAATACCAGTTGTTATAATGAGGGTTGTAGAGTTTTATCCTGTCAACAGAGCCGACAGAGTGTCTATTTACACAATGTCCTGGTTGTAGTGTGTTTGTCCATCTCTACATTTAGGTGAAATCAGTGTGGAATCAACAGTCTGTGTTATGTTTACCTCAGGCAGCCAGCAGCAGGAGGAGGAGGAGGAGGGAGGACAGTATTGGTAGGTGTCAATAAACACAAGTCACTGAGGCCAGTTTGCCCTTTTGTCACTCCTACATAATGCAGATGGAAATCTAAACAACATGAAACACCTGTAGGATTTTGACTGTTACACATAAATGTCTAAAGCACATGAAGACTTTAAAAGGTCCCCTATGATCTGCTTTGTTGTCTGTAACTTTAAGTTGGTTTCAAGCAGAGAGGATAACTCCAGCTGCAGATACGTTTTCCACCCTTTTGTGTGGGTGAAGAGCAACCGCGCTGTCATATAAATGTTGTAATTATCTTTACACAGGCTCGTAAACTCAACTGGCTTTACAGTAGTAGCTCAGGACCTGCGGAGGAAAAAAAGGCTTAAATGGAGAAATCCTACTGTCACCTGTATGTAGGAGAGATGGAGAGCTGGTGGGAAATGATACAGGAGGCAGTGTGATCACATTTGGCATGAAAATATAAAATGTAGATTCTTTTATAATTTGAACTAACCACAAGCAGGTTCAGTCAGGTTACTTTCACATTTACTCAGCAATAAAAGTACTCCGACTGAAGCTTTTGGTATTGTATAAAATGTATTGCTAGCTCTTAATTGTGCGTAAGTAGCTTCTGACGTCCCACAAATGATATTTTTCCTCCTCATCTTTTCCGACATCAAATTTTCAAGAACTGTATAGAAACATGCTGAACCCACAGCTTTATTTTCTTTCACAGGACGTGATGATTCATGTGGCGCAAAGTGGGTGTAGGAAGTTCCATAATGACCTTTCACCCTCCCACTCTTGCTTACGACTGTTTTTTTAAAGTAATTTTTAGTGATTCAGTCAATCTGATATCATCTGATGATTCCAGGCCCAGTGGAGACGGGCGGTTGTGGTTGTATGCGTTGCCTGCAGCTCATCCATCAGTGGCACAGTCCCGAGTCCTCTGATGAACAAACACAGCTACAGCTCTAGATGAAGGAAGGAAAAAAAAAGCACTAATGCTTACCAGTTGTCCAAATAATCACCCTTTAGGACCCTGATTTTAATGGTCCTCTGTGAGAAAGTGGCCTTGATGAGCATTCAAACATGTTGGCACATCCCGGCAGAGCAAACTGAGCTAATGAGGAGAGATGGCCATGGGGGAAAAGATGTGTGATTGAGCCCCTTTAAAGAAGAAAAACAAGAATTGACTACAGTGCATGTCGCTGTGACTGCACCGTTTTGATCACTCGGAGTTAAGAAGGGCTTGATATAGCTTCTTTTAAAGCCTGTCTAGTCATGAAGTCCCAGATTTGTATTCGAAACACTTTCTTTTCTGTTCTACATCCGTGTCTGTGACATTTAACAAACTGCCCACCAGTCTCTGATGTTTATCCTCTGTTTTCTGATTGATGAATAGCCTAATAACAGTCAAATCAAGTTTGCTCTCACACAGTCACATATTCCCTCTCAGGAGTGGTGCCTTATCTTATTTTGCAGCCACAGTAATGTGTATAAAAGGCACTTTTGCCCACAGTGCCACCGGCGTAATGGGATTTTACAAGTAAATAAAAGCATAAGCATTGCTAATTTTGGCTGCGATCGCTGTGGTCGGATAGACATAAAGCAGATGCGCTGTGTCTGTTTGCCAGCTTCTGTCCGTCGTTTCTCATGCAAGATTGTAAATTTTGATGTGTTTTTTTTTCATTGTTAGGGGTTATAGAAAGATTTTATGGTGTTTGTCTTTTAATTATTTTTTTTTCAGTGTTGAATTGCTGCATCACCAACTTAGAGAAACTCTGACCTAAAGCAAGAAGAGGTCTAAACCCCGAATGATCCGCTTTGTGAACCTGCATTTCCTGTAGTGGTTTCCTAACAGTCCATAATGCTCAGTGTGCGCACACCAAAACCTACTGTTGCTCCTCGAGCCTGACCGCCTTAGCCTTCAACCTCACAGCCTCGCAGCCTTATTGGTAAACACCACCCCCGATAGTTGGTTTTGGCTTCTGCCCTCAGGAAATGGGTTTGTGTCGGTGGTTTCCTGACAGGGGCCGGGGAGCTCAGCCGGCTGCTTTCAGACTTTGGTCGGGCAGAGGGTGGGGTTGCAGATCACCTGGCCCGGGGGGGAATAAGAGGGGAGGGCTGGGGGGATAGGGGGGGGCATTTTCCGCCCACTGCATGGAAGTGTTTTGTCAATGTCACGGTCTGCTGCCACTGCTTGCTGCCTTCAAGCTGGTTCCACTAGTTGGTGAAAGTCCTGTCAGTGGTCAGAAACCTCAACCACCGTCACACATGTTGTAACACACTGAAGAAACCCAGATGAAAATAAAACTTCATGCATACACACACACACACACACATACACACACACACACACACACACACACACAGAGGCCTGGCTCGAATGTCACATTGTCAGAAACAACTTTATTTTTAGGGGGTGTTTTGTCTTCATCGAACCTATTAATAAGCATGCAAAATAATTTGCCGCGGTAACACTACCCCTACCCCCTCGGTTTAGCGTTTCTACCATTGTTATTGTTAGTGTGTTTGAGCTTTATATACTGTGAAGACTGACAGATGTAGCTGCAGAAAGGCTCCTTACTCCTGCTTGATCAGAGGAACGTTTAGGCTCTCGGACAGAGACGCAGCAACAGCAACAGCAGCAGCAGCAGAAGCACTCAGCAGGGTTTTAGCCCCTTGTGGTTTCAAGGGCATTTCTCTCTATGCAGCCCTCTAATCTTGTGGTATTGGGAGTGATTATACCAAGTTTGTTTATTGTCATAGTTTCCCTGACTCGCATGTCCTCTGGCAGATATTTTAAAGTCACAACTCGAGCGTTTGGAAGGGTTTAGGATGATATTATCGTTGGCACTGATTTTTATCAGCTGCTCTTCACTTTTTCCTGTCTTATCAGCCCGTTTGGTGTCCGACCGTAAAAGTACAGAGCTATGTGGAAATTTAAAGCAGCAATCTATTTTGTTGTTTAATGTAAATAATCCTCTTTTGACTAATTAAGATGATTTGCTGTTATTAGGAATTAGGAAGGAACAGCTAAGGTCGAGCCCTCCTCTCCCCTCCGACTCTAATAACAACATATAAAGACTGACATTAACATGAAGATACAGAGTGAGCTCATGGCCTCACACCGGCTTTGATGACAATCAAACAGCTGCTGCCACAAGTCATTCTACAGGAATCCAGTCAGTAGAATAGATGGCCCTTTTGTGAAGACACTTAAGGGCGCCAAGTCCCCCCACCCCCCTCCACCAAAGTCGGTGTCTACAAAGTGGGTTTGATCGATGAATCATCTGCGAATTCTCTACATCTGGTAAGAGTTTGGAAATCTGGAGAAGATGTTAGAAAAAAAAAAAGAAAAAAAAGCGTGACTTGGACAGAGAGTCAGAGGTACTCTGCAAGTGAAGCAGCTTCTCCCCAGAAAACAGGCGGTCCTTTGAGAACCAAGAGCGAGAGTGCAATGCTGGGGCCAAACATTTTTTTGTCAAACCTCCGTACTTTCTGATACTGTAGAGACCAAAAAGGAGCATCAGAGCTCCACTGTCTAGACAGCCACACGTTCACATGGGCCTAGATTGTGAAGATAGCACTGTACACTATTTAGACACTTTTCTCTCTCCGCTGGCTACAGTAATTATTGCAGAATGTTGCTCTCCTAACATAATAAACAATAAGTAGGAAAAAAATGGCCTTACAATTTGTCTTCTTCTTCACTTTGAAGTGGAGAGCAGAGGGTCAGCCGTCTGCACAGTACTAAAACAATAGCCCCACTGAAGAAACACAGTATTTATGTTATTCTTTCAGATTAATTGGGGACACTCATTTCCTTTTACCCATAATGAAATAGTCTGGCGCCATTTGTAAGAAATTACAATGTTATCACACTAGAATCCAGTATTTAATGCAGGAGCATATGTGTGTGTGTGTGTGTGTGTGTGTGTATGTGTGTGGACAATGTGTGCATATGCAAGCGTGGGCAAGCCTGAGTGTTTTTCGGGCTTCTCATCTGGAGTGTCCAGGCTGGCGTCGTTAAGCCCCGGCCACGGGTTCACGCGGTGCCTCGGGCTATAACGCAGACCTTCTTCTCCCTGTTTGTTTGGAGTGCCCGGGCTCCATCTCCTGCCTCAGCCCCCCCAAAAAAAACCCAGCGAGAGCGGAGCGGCGCGGCAGTGCACATGGCCCCAAGATGTGTTCCTGCCTTCCTGCCTCGGAAAACATCAGAAACTGAGTCACGCTCCCAGCCCGACTGATTTCAAACGCTGGAGCAACTCCTTTGTTGAGATATGTGTGTGTGTGTGTGTGTGTGTGTGTGCGTGTGCGTGCATGTGGGGGCGTCAGGAATCTGCAATGCAAATGGTGAAAATCTGCTGACCCCACCAGCGCTCCGTTTCTCTGATGTTGCACCTAAGCGTCTCCTCACCCTCTCAAGACGTTAAAACCTTGCTGTTTAAACTCCCGATTTTTTTTTTAGCACGTTACATTCATCATTGTTACAGCAAATCTTGTTCGGCGGCTTATGCTTTTAACCTTGTCAAAGTTGATAAGATATTGGCTCCTTTTTTTTTTTTTTTCCCTTCCTCTGTTTGACTAGTGTGTAAAATGGTGGCTTGGAGCTGGCGTTAGCTTTGTGTACACTCTCACTGCAGTTGCCTGGCTATAAACCGGCCCCTTAATGACAGGAAGAGTGGTGTGTATGTGTGTGTGTGTGCGCGCGTCTGGCTCTCTGACACGCAGGTTATTATTTGACTAGTTTTATGACGCTTTGAAATCGACCACATTAAAGAGCCTTTGTCTCCCAGCTGGACTTACAGAAGGCTCATCACTGACATCACTTCACACTTTGAGCGAGCAAAGTTCACGCAGCATTTATCTACAATAGAAACGGGGAGGGGGGGGGGGGGGAGATAATGATGATGTATTTCTGTGTGTGTAAGTCCCCCCCGCTCGATTCCTCCCTCCGTCCGTATCTCCCCTCTCTCTCTCTCTCTCTCTCTCTCTCTCTCCCACACACAGACACACACACACGCTGACTTACAAGCAATAGTGTCATGCGCTATAACATCACTCCTGTACTCCCAGCTTTCCTTTACTCCCACAGCACCCATAACACAACCATTTTTTAAAGCCTTTTAATTAGTTTTATATGTCAAATCAGCTGCTCCGTCCAGCAATGACGGTCTACTGCAAGCGCTGAGCCCTGTTCTGTTCTTTTTTTCCCTAAGACCATTTGCTTAGTCAGACGGGCCTATTATTAATTTATCACTTTGTTTTGTGTAGATTTCTTTTGCCAGGCAAGCCAAGAGTGATGCTAATGTCTCATATTGCCTGTGTATCCCTCCTGTAGTTAGGAGGAGGATGAAGAAAGGGGGTGGGGGGGGGGTTGTTCAGGTCAACATCAGCACCACGTTAAAAAAAAACATATCCCTCCTGTTCATTTGAATGGGGGGGGGGCAGAGCGTTTACATAGCGGGCAGCAGCCTGTCGTCCACATCAAAAAAGGCAAACTGTATCCAGCTTTCGCCCCGACGTCATGCGGCAAGGAGCTTGCGTCGGCTAATCACACACATGCAAACGCACATTCCTGCTGCATTACTTTGTAACTCAAACGCTGAATTCTGATTGTTTACCTCGCCATCGTTGCGGCGAAACATAACAATCGCCACCACGTTAACTTTCCAAAATTGTAAAAGTCACATTTTGGCTTCTATGAATCTGTATCTCCAAACCCTGACTCCCCTGGATCGTGTTTCACCGTCTCACCGGTACCTCTGTCAGGCTTTAAGATGGATCATTTGGTTGTTTCTGATGTCGCCATTTGTCTTCCTGCGGTTTATTTATTCGACGTTATTATGTCGCAGCCTTGAGTTTCTCCTCTCTCCTTGATATTTGACAGCACTCCTCAGTGTTTGTGGTTCTTGTTTGTTAATGTGTGGGGAGGTGTTTGGGTTTCGGCTGGGCTGGGGTGGGGTGGGGTTGGAAGAGAGTGGAAGAGTGGAACTTGCTGCCTCTCACTCTAGCTGCTCCTCTTGTTTTTTTGGTGTCTCTCCAGTCCTGCTCACAGAGGAGAGGTTACCCTGACCGTCAGGCACACCGATGGCAGCGCTCTGCTACAAGTACTACACAGTAAAAATGTTGGCTGGCACACCTCAGAACAGATGGTTAATGTTACGAGGTTTTTTTTATATATTTGTGGAAGTTTTTAAGTGTCAAGCTGCTTTAATTTGAATATGTTTACAAATTAAAGAGGAACCATGTTGAGTGGAGGCACGGAGCTATGAAATGAATGTGTCATTTTAACATTTATGAGCTGATTTTAAATGATGAAAACAAATGTTAGTGAAAGAGTGGTTGTAAGATTATTACATACACTATTATCCTTTTGAAAAAGATAAACAGTTAAATGAGAGTACACATTATCCACCTGGCTACGGTGCACCAGTCGGAGCAGCTTGAATTCAGTGGGAAAATTGATGTTTGGCTCAACACGCGGCCTTAAATTATCACATGCTATTCTTTAGTTAAGTACCTGGCTAAGAGCACTTTTGATTTTCCTCCCGCTGACTAATGTCAAACAGCCCTGCCCCTTTGTATAAACTATTTGTACCATACAATGGAATGCAATGTTTGAGGCACTAAAGAACCAAATGACTTTGTATTGTTTGCCGTGTTTAATCGCAGCGTTTGTTCCCATCTAAACCGCACAGCCTTTCCTGCCTGGTCGGATTATACAACCTTAAAGTTTACAGAAGATGCGCTGTGCCGCGGCTGGTTCACTGCAAAGCATTCAGCAGCTTCTCCGGAAGGCTCTCGCCCTTCTCAGTACGATGTAGACTTCTAGGCCTCCTGATCCCCAGCTCGGCAAATTCCTCCAGAATCGGCGTGATTGTAAGGTCACTTTCTGGAAAGCATTAACCACGCTTAGTGCCGGAGTCCCCCCCCTTCTCCTTCCCATCCACTCTACCCCACCCCCTCCATCCACATGAGAGGTGGAGGAGGGAGGGAGAGGAAAGGAAAGCAGCCTTATCACCACTGCTTCATACAGTAGGTGTTAAAACACTGTGAAACTTATCTGATAGGCAAGAATATAAATCTGACTGAATGAAGTGGAGAGGAAAAGATAGTTGTGTAAACACTGTAGGTGACTGGAGAAAGAGGCCCACGCAGGCTTACACACACACACACACACACACACACACACACACACAAAGGACCTGTTTTGTTTGTTGCCGTGGCCTTTAGCACCAGTACGGCAGGTTTGGCTCTCAAACGTGACTCACTTTTTTTTTTTTTTCTCAGTCATCCCTTTGTTCTGTTTTGCCCTCTTCTTTATTGTTAGCTTTGAATTTCATACCCATGAACAAGGTACATGCATAACCAACTTCCTCCCACCTTTTGCATGCAGAGAAAGTTCTTTTGAGGTGATGTTCCTGCATGAATAGTAGAATTCTTTGATCTGTTAGGCGCCAAATTCAGGTTGTGTTGAAACTTCTGATCGCTCTTATAGAAGACAGCGCTCCCCCAACATCATCCTGTGTGTGTGTGTGTGTGTGTGTTGCCTTGAATATACATACCTCCGGGCAGAGGTGGCCCATTGGAAAGCCGTGTGATTTTTCACTTAGCTTCACAGTAACGAGGTAATTGCCTCCTGTTGCAGGGGACGACAATTTAGCGATCCGCGCCACAATGGGAGGTACCCCCCCCCCCCCAGTAAATGATCATTACATAGGCGCACACACACACACAGACACACGCATGCACACACCTCCCTGTCAAGCTCTTGCCTGGAGGGCAGACACATGCTCTGCTATTATCTCGTCACACACACACACACACACAGAAAGAACAGGGGAGGGAAACTGTCATTATCTGCAATCAAGCACTGAAAACAAGAAAGGGAAATCTGTCAAGTGAGACAGAGATTGAGATTGATAGGCATAAACAGTATTAAAAAGAGGAGTGGTGTATGATGTGATACTGACCCTGCCCCCTGTCATTAGCTCTCTTAATATCCATTTCTACTTTCTCTCTATAATAAGCCTCTGTTATGTAACATGACTTAAAATGTAACGCTAACCGAATCTAGCAGCAGAGTTCAGCCCCTCTATAAGCCACATTTTACCCCAGAAACGGCCTTTCGAGAGACGAGAGGATGAGGAATGTGTTGCATCAGGTAAAAAAGTGTCCCCAGCCTCTGGGAACAAGCAGCCATCTCTCGGCAGGCCTGTGAAACATTCCTGGGCCGTCTCTCACGTCTGGACAGAGGGGACGGAGGGGAGGGCGGGTAGGCAGGCGGCTCGGAGCTGTGGGCTCCCTTTGTCTTTGCCTAGCCTAACCCCACCACACAAACACAAACACCGCTTCTCACTGCAGCCACCTCTCTGCCAACAGGCCGAGCGCCAGCCAGCCAGTCAGCCAGGCAGGAGGTGTATGTGTGTTAGTGTGTGTGTTTGTGTGACAGAGATAGCACTTGTTTACGCATTAAAATGAATTTGATTCATACGGCGTGAGAAGCTCAATGTGAAATACAGATGTGTGTCAGGTGTGCACACATCAACCCCCCTCCTCTCCCTCCCGCCCCCGCTCCTCCTCCTCCTCACTGGCTCAATCTTTGACAGAGGTAACGCTATATCACTGGACAAATCACTCTCTAATAAGCCTCTGTACAAGTCAACTGCCTGCTATTAAATACACTGTTAGCCTAAAGTGCAAATTGACTGCTGCAGATGAATGACCTGTGGGTTATGTTGGGAAAGTGAGCCAGAAGCGAGAGACACCCTGTATCAATAGTATTGATCGGCCCTCCTCCTCCTCCTCCCCCCTCTCTCTTGAAGGCCAGCTGAATGGATGTACTGCAGTGTTTTCAGGCATACTTAATGTGGATGGATGAGGCTGTTTGTCAAGTGGGAGAAATAATTGTTGATATTGATTAAGCTCTTTCTTCTAACAAGTGGAAAAACGCCCATGACAAGTATGATTAAAAAAAGTAATGGAAGATATCACCGCACCGCTGTTGTTCTCCCCTGATTTGCTATTAAGAATAAAAGGAAAGTGAACTATCTTATATTAATAACTTCTTTTCTGTTGTTTTCAGAAATCTCGGCTACAACAAGCTGACTGCCATCAACGTAGAATCCTTTGCCAATCTTCCCAACTTACGAGAACTGTAAGTATCCACTCACAGGCAGGGCATAACAGTAGCACCAGCAGGTAGTCAAATGCTGGTAAAATATGCAAGAGGTCAGTAGCCATTTGGCTGATAGGAAATACATTTTACACCCTGCTTACAGGATACACACACCTGAATATTTAGCGCACAGGCACAAATGCAGGAGAAGTGTTGTGAAATCACACGTCACTTTTCAGCAGACACTCTTACCAGGAGGAGTCTGTTGAGGCTTGTTGTAGCACTACACTGATTGGAAATACAGAATTGGAAAATTGGAAGCGAACCCACGAACACTCTCTAATGGACTGCCTTCAGGTTTTGTTTTGTCCCATGTGTGAGCTCCAAGCACTAGTCAAAAACACACTGACACAGACAGAGGAATGCTTTCCGCTTAAGTGCTGCTTTTCTCTCCGCAGCCTGTGTACACACCGCGTAACGTCCACGGTCGCCGCTCCAACTTCCTAGCAAGCATCCCCGTACGTGTTGCCTTGAACTTAGTTTCAATTGAGAATAAAGTGGTGGTTTTCTATATTAAGCCTCCCCTCCACCACCCGATACTGTGGCCAACGCTGGCCTTGTAAATATTTTATATGGTGAGGAGAGGACTTGGCTCCGTGTCACTCAGCGCCAGTACACAAGACACATACACACCCATACACGAGCTAACCGGTGATACACACACTGGTGACATCTTTGGCAGGCCGGCCAGTCAGTCATACGCTCCTTGACATCTGTTTTACGCCCATGTTATTTTTGGTTTTTAAAAGGATGACTTGCTACTTGCCGTGTGGCAGACGTGACAAGTAGTGTTTGAAATCTTTTGATTTACACACGGTTAGAATGAATTTAGCCTCATGTGATGGAGCATGTGGGATATTCTCAACTGCACTGTGGCATCTCAACCAGCATATACAGTTTGTGTAGAAATTACGAGAACTTTGAGTGTACAATCTTAACTACATTGGTGTGCCAATTTGAAAATTCAAACTAAGGGTTTTTTTTATGTTTAGTTTCACCAGTAAAACTACAAATTCTGCTCCTGAAGTGTTTGGTCTACTTAGAGAAAAAATGTCTTTGTGAAGTCCTCTAACTTTATAATATATCATCCATGTGCACAGTTTTGTTCTCTAACCTACTACTCTGTGTATTTTGTCACTTTCAGACGGCTGGACCACAATGAGCTGACCTCCATACCAGATTTAGGATCGGCCACTTCCAGGATTGTATCTCTCTACCTGTGAGTACCGCCCCACTTACTGCTTAACACGGTACCAGAATGATCTGGCTCTCTGTTACTGTATTCTTAGGTCAGTGGCCTCTTTGAAATGCTCTTGAAATAGTCTCTTGACATCTGTCGAGGATGCAAATGCTTTAACGTGTCAGAGGTAATACTGCAGTGGTATGTGTAAAAAGCGAGGTACCACTGTGACTCGATTACATAAAACTAGAGCAAAAAAAAAAAAAAAGTCTTTCCTCTGGAGCTCTGTTGGCATCAATATGGAGTTCTGTCTGGAGCCATTAGTATGTGGTCAAGTAACTGACTAGTCGTATTAGCTGGCCATGTGGTCCCGTCTCCAGTTAGCAGTGCTGGCTGCTTGGAGTGTCAGCTCGTATATAGTTCCAACTCGGTTGCTCCCAGTTGTGAAACTGTGCCTCTGGGGGCTGCCTGCGTTGGCATCTCACCGGAGATTTACTGCCCTATTTGGGAAGGGTGTGTGTGCGCTTGTGTGTGTCACAAACGTGAGCTGGGTAGTCCGTCAACAGTTTCAATTTTTACTCTGTCGAAAGAAAATCACGATGGGAGTTTGTTAACTTTACGATTGTGGTCGTACATGTGAAGTTCAGACTACTATTACTGTTTTAAAGTTATATTTTAGAAAATCAACTAATAATAGTTGTGGTACTGCTGGTGAAAGAAATGGCAAAAGCCATACTTACATGAGCCAGAGCTGATTATTCATTCAACACTTTAATTTAAGTCTTCAATCTTATCTCTATACCGATAATTTTATGTGTTACTATGATGTTCAAGAATGTTGAAAGGAATGCGAGCCACACAAAACAAAGACTGTACAATGAAAAGCTTTCTAAGGTTAGACCAAAATAGTTTCCGAGATAAAAATCGAAATGTCGATGGTGATAGGAGAGCGTTACAGTTTTTATAACAAGATAATTTGCAGTCGTTCTCAGTCTGTTTTAGATTGCACACACACACACACACACACACACACACACACACACACACACACACACACACACACACACACACACACACACACACACACACACAAAGGGATGTGTAACAATCCTGACAGTTTTCCAGCTGTATCATCTGTCGGGTGGACTGTTGTTTTCCAGCGTGCCATAGTTTTTTTCCCCCTGGTGCGACCAGGGAACATTCTTACATCTCAATCATCCCGAAACAAGCGAGTCTGACCCCCCTCAGCTAGTCCAGTGCTAACCATTAGCTTAACTCTGTGTATTTTCTTTCACACCTTGCTAGCAGGCCTGCCCATTACCCGGTAGTAAAGTATGCAGCTGCTGGTTCCTGTAACATTGGTCATCATCATATCATTTTCAGTGGTGAGCTTTGTGAGTCACACCTTCGCCTCTCCCCGTATGTCATCTGCCTGCTTCTCGGAATTGATCATCATGCAATCATGTGGTCTGAATATTTCTGCTACAGTTAGCGAAGGGGAATTTGAGGATTTATTAAGCAGCTCTGACCTGTGTCTGTCATCATTTCATGTTTTCAAAATATTTTAGCTTCTAAAATTGTTCATTTAAAATGATTTGTCTTTAAAGTCCAGCACAAACTCCTGTTCTTCATTTGATACATAACAGATTGGAGCAGAAGTTCACCTTTACTGGCTCAAACTGTGTGAGTCGCAGCCCCTCCAAATGATTGGGGTGTCTTTTTTTGGCCTTACTAGAAGCCTGTTGCTAGGGGAAGGCCTCTAGGCCCGATGGGAGTGGAGGCTACAGGGAGGGTCGGATATTTACAAAGCCACACAGCTGAAGCGAAGGCCTGCTGAAGCACTTGCAGCTGCAGCTGTCAGTCACATGGCTTACAGTAAAATGGGAACAGTGAGCAGGGGAGGACGGATGAGAAAACAGGGAGGGAGGGAGGGATAGGAGATGTGAATGGCGTCAGATCAGGGTGACATCACGTCGTGTCGAAAGAGAAACAGTTAAGAAGAAGTAGTGGAGGAGTCAGTGGGAGGGTATGGAGAGGTAAAATGAAAGAAAAAAGGAAGCGAGAAATGAATGGCCACTCTTAGTTATTATATAAAGTAGATTCAATGCACTCTGACTCCCCTCCCCAACCAGAGTGAGACAGTTTCTGTGTATCTGCCCTGGTAGAGGCAGCACTGCACTGTTCCTGTGCCATCAGTTGAAGATGGTCTGGAATGCCGTCTGACTACAAGTTTGTGTGAGACAGTGACACACACACACACACACACACACAAACACACACTTACCTATGTACACATGTGAAGCAAATGGATAGAGAATCTGTCTTTAGTGACCTCTCCAGAAGGCTGAGATCTCATTATTTGTGGACAGTCTGACTACCATTGAGTCTTCAAGAGGATCATTCAGCTAGCTGCTGACAATGGTTGATATTTGCCCAATGTTATGAATAGATAAAAGTTAGAAGTAGAGACATTTGGGTAAACTAAGACATGATCGGTGAGTAGGTTGAATTTTTTTCTTTTGCGTCCGTTCGTTTTTTCTTTCTCTTAAATCTCTCGCTTGGTTGAGCGGTGATTTCCTTTTCACTTCCTTTCTTCTTTCTCACTTGTCTGGCAGTTTCTTTTGATCTCTGGCACTCTTGTGGAATTCATTAGGCACAGATCAGCCTGACCGTGTGTTCTATTGCTCCAGTTTAAACATTTCCTTCAGGACAATCAGCAGAGTTTGTATTAGTAGAGAACTCTGAGAAGCGTCTTACTAAGACTGTATTGTTAATGTAAAGCAAAAAGCAATCAAATCTGCTGATGAACCAACCAAAGACCATATGCCAGGCTCTCACAATGTCCCACAATGCACTTTGGCGAGCCCGATGACACCCCGCAGACTCCCAGAATGCCACAGCAGGAACAGCCCAAAAAAAAAGAGAAAAAAAAGAAGCAACAAAAACGTTTTAAAAACACAGTGTCAGAGTGACAGCAGAGCAGCACAAACTTTCCCATTGTGCTCATCGCCTGCTCAGTCGACATCAAAGAGGGCCTTTTAAAACAGTTCGGGATAGAAATCATATGGCCCGCTGGATGATCTGATTTTGAAATAATTCTTCTTTTGTCCCAACCACCGCGCTTCAAACGGGAAGGGACGGGGGGCCAAACAATCGGCCCCAAAGATGACACTGGGGAAACAAGAGAATGGACATGCTAGTGTAAACCGCCGATGCACTTTCCATACATCAAAAGAAGTGTCAAAACAAGCCAGGCTCATGACAATCAGATGGTCTATGGGGCAGGGCAATGAGATTTGGAATTAAGTGGAATAAAGAGTGAATAAAACCCCCCCGGACTTCAAAGGGGGAACAAGAGCGAAAGGGAGCTCCTCTTTATCAGAAATGTCACCGGCCGTATGATAATCAGTTTTTATAAACGCTACTATTGTATGCGCCGACTTCAAACACGCTGAGCGCCGACGCTTTATCTGTCTTTCACACACACAGCTGGGCTCTCCAGTGTGGGAGGGAGAGAGAGAGAGGGAGAGAGAAAGAGAGAGAGAGAATTTGAGTTTGAGTGTTGGAAGTAGAGTTGGGTGAGAGAAAGAGTGAGAGGGGTCAACCTCTCCCACCAGTTTGAGACTGATCTGTTTTTCCCAGCAGAGGTCACCAGCTGTTGACCCCACCTCACCCCTTCATTCTCCCACCTCCTTCTCTCCTCCCCCATTCCTTCCCTCCCTCTCTCCCTCTCTCCCTCTCTCCCTCCCCTGCTCACTGTAGCCACTGTCTGTTGGTCTGTCCCATGTGTGCATTTGTTGTTTATGTAGTGTGTGTGTGTTGTGTGTGTTTGCGCATGTGTGCTCACATGGATCATCCTTAACCATTTCTGCCACTGTTTATTCAGGTGGGCACTGTGGTGTGACCCCTCCTCCTCTCAGACACCAATAAATGACTGTGTGTGTGTCCATCTGCTTGCTGAAGGCTAGAAAGGAAGGAGGGACTGACCTTGTTATGACGGAGTTTGACTGGTGGAACACCTGCTCTCTCTCTCTTTCTCTCTCTTGCTCGCTCTCTCTCTGTCAAACACACACCATCCTGGGAGGTTAACCAATCAGAATAATAATGCTGAACTTTAATGAACTATCAACATAAGTCTTATATTTAGCTTTTTTATGGCTCAGCTGTTGATTTTGCATTCAAATATTACCAAACTCTTCACAGGATAAGATTAGGTGATTCAGCACTTTTTAAATTACAGGTAATCAAATTGAAGTCTCTTTTTCTTTTCTTTTCGACTAGTAAATGACCCAGACATGTGTCATATATATATTACTAGTGTTCATGTTTGCTCAGAGGACACTGGCCTTCAGACACAGACACTCTCACACACAGAGAAACCACTGATCCAACAAGATAGAGATGCCTGCTTTGCATATTCTATACCTCCTGTATATGTTTGTTGCTGCGTCTGTTGTCAGAGTAAAACTGTGTTTATGTTTCTTGTGTGCCCTGTGGCCATGTTCTCTGTTTGTACTGTGTGTGTGTGTGTGTGTGTGTGTGTGTGTGTGTGTCTGTCACTCTGGCTGCTGAGCTGTGTTTTTTACAATCCAGTCCTCCTGGGGCAGTGTCTTTTACTTTCTCTGTATCTTAATCCTCTTCCTTCTTTCTGCTCATGTGAAATGGATTTTGTTTTGCATCTTTTCATAATGGTTAAGTTTAGTTTTTCCTGTTATCTAGTCAGTTGCTCCTGCTCCTTTGTCCTGGGCAGATGAGTACCCTGATAATGGCAAGACTTCATGAGAATCAGGCAGCCTTCTCCATTCCATCACACACACACACACACACTGAAGTACTCTGAAATCCCCTCTCAAGTGGCTCCGGTTGATGACTGAGGCCCCCCGTCTATCTAATAGATTTCGAGACAAGCACAGGTGTCTTTGGAATTGTTTAAAGAAGGCCTGGCCTCTGTTTGGAAACTCTTAAAGTACACATTCTGTGGTAGATGAAGACCACTTTGTTCTGTGTACTCTTTTCTCTCTGTGCATGAGTAGGCTTAGAGCAGCCGGGGGAATTTGGAGTGTCTTCATAGTTGATGAGAAAGGGAAACTGAAGTTGAGCAGGGTAATTTTTTTTTTTTTTCCCCTGATAGTGATTCGGACACTTCGCTGACTCAAGCTGTATGTCTGTCTGCAAGTAGGATTGTCAACCACACCCAGTGCCTTTCACCGATGCCAACGTCTGTTTTTATTATTTTCCAGACATCATAACAAGATCCGCAGTATCGACGGCAGACGGACCAGAGAACTTGTTTCCGTGGAAACCCTGGACCTGAGCAATAATGACATCACCGAGCTACGAGGGCACTGCTTTCCTGCAGGCCTTCAAATCAGAGACCTGTGAGTTTACTGCAGCACGTAACACATTCATCATTAAATATGTGGCTGTTGAAAAAAATACAAGAGGAGACTTTAATGGTGTCTGTGGGGAAATTCAGTTTTTGCTGCAGTGAGCATAAGTCAAAAAAGTAAAAAAGCAGAATGGCACAAAAGTGTTGCCATTGGATATTCCTAACATTTGTATCCAAAATATCAATAGCAAAGAAATATAGAGTGGAGGGGGAGGGGGGTTACAGCTTACAGTAGGTATGTAAACTAACTAAAAAGACATAGAAATGACGGTATTCATATCTGCGTTTGAGGTTTTTATAAATCTCTAATGTCACAATGCGCTCTTTCTGTCTTCAGGTATCTAAGCAACAACAAGATCAGCGTGTTGGAGCTGGGAGCCCTGAACCATCTGGGCTCCACTCTACAGGTCCTGAGACTGAGCCGAAACCGCATCAGCCAGATCCCCGTGAAAGCCTTCCAGCTCCCGAGGCTCACCCAGCTGTGAGTACCACTGGATTTCATCAGTTTAACAACAGAGTTAGCGTGCTGACAAGGTCCTGTTTTGATCTGTCAGAAGTGCTCGCTCCCTGCAAAAACAACGTATTTTTTGACATTTGTGTTTAGGCTGAAAAAGAATAGGTTTCCCGATTGTAGCCGTTGGAGACATGACAAAAAAAAGAAAAGAATGAAGAGTTCCGAGAAAGAGGAGTTAGCGGTGTCTGTTGATCGAGCTTTTAACATTTGGAACGCTATTAGTGTGAGCTATACCTCTAGTGGTGGATAAGGTCTGACAAGGTAAACACCGGGGCCATATTATCGATGATTTATAGCTTTCTTCCATATCCCCAAAGTGGTTCGTTCATTCCCCACAGTCAGCTTCATTATCTTCGTCAAACTTCCCCCCCAGAGTCTCGGCGAGGTCGACACATCTGTAGCTCAGCACCTCCATTCTGGCCAACGAAGGGACTCGAGTAATGGGAGTCTCCCTCATTGTGGTTCCAGCAGTTTCCCCCAGGTGCCTATTGTTGGACAGGTGGCCCCAGTGACACCGTATCTGCACATGCTAGCACTGATGCACATTAGAGACAAAAAAAAACCTCCTGCGAGGATGTTTATCTTTGCCAACCTGAGGGCTTTTACAGCCTTTACACCCACACACACACCAGATGTACTCATTGTACTCACTGTTACATACAAAGACAGCACAGGCTTCACATGCAGAATAAAGAGCAATTGTGCTTTTTTCCCCTCTCTTTAATCTTCTGCTATTTGTTTTTTAGAGTCACTATTAATTCACAGGGCCACAGTCTGACCCTTGTTTGTAAGCTGTAGCCTGTGGGTATACAGCCCTGGCCTCATGCCACAGGTGGAAAGGACACCACAGAGGAATGCCTGTTAAGCTGGGGGGGTTTGTTAACGACAAAATGCTCCAACTGAAGCGTGCAGGCTGCAGGATTCTTTTAGTTTTGACTTCAGTGTGATTGATGCTCATGTTAGAATGGGGGCAAAATATTCCTCAGTCAAAAGAAAAATAAAAGTTGAAATATGGAGAAGATTTTGAAAGAGTTAATCATGCAAAGTATGATTAAGATGTTGACCGATTTGTTTTTTTCCCCTCCCTGCAGTGAATTGAACAGGAATCGTATTCGTCAGGTGGATGGTTTGAACTTCCAGGGTCTGTCCAGCCTGGAGGTGCTCAAGCTGCAAAGAAACAGCATCAGCAAGCTAACGGACGGAGCTTTCTACAACCTCGCCAAGATGAAAGTTCTGTATGTATTAAAAAAACAAACAAACCTGAAACTGTGTCGACACATTAACACAATCAGAAATATGCCCAGGATGATACAGCATGTGTGAAAACTCACAACACCAGCATCTTAAAACATCTAATATTTAACCTGAAGCTAGCCATCTGATTTATAACTATGGGTGCAGCACGTAGTCTTGGAGCCTGCACTACTCGAAAGGCTAATGTTGTTTATACCAGTTAGTGACTATTACAGGAATTCACACCACTCAAACTATATAAGATCTCTTTGTAGCATTACTGGAACTCACTCACAATAACAACAATCACACTTTTTTTTCCTGCTGACTTGCTATTTTTCACATTACTACTATAATTACATGCAAAATAACAAAGTAATGGTCACAAATTGCATTGCAATTTTTCAGAAACGCTGCAGCAAATTTAGTCATTCCTGGGCAGGAGAATTACCTCTAAACTCACATCCTGTTGCCAGCAAAACTGCTGTGTCGAGATCTGTGAATACTCGCTTTGCTATAATTCTGACACCACTCAATTTTGTGTCGCGCAGTCACCTGGACTACAACATCCTGACGGAGGTGAACAGCGGCTCCCTGTACGGTCTCTCTTCCCTTCAGCAACTTTTCCTCAGCAACAACTCCATAGGCCGCATCAATCCCGACGGGTGGAAGTTCTGCCAGAAGCTGAGGGAACTGTGAGTACCAGTGTTGAAATTAGCCTGAACACCCAAACTTCCATGCCAGATGTCCTCTTATGAAAACCATTCAGCAGACAGTGGTTAGAAGTTCCGAAACCTGGAATGATAACTGCAGGGGGAAAGATTGTTAAAAGCAGCAAAGAACAGAGGTTCACCTAAGTTTGATTTAAAATAAATAAATAAATACATTTTAAAAAGTTGCATATTTTTGCTTTTTTTATTCTCTGGGCACTTAACATATTATCCTATAACTTGAAAACCCAACACGGCTCACCTCCACCCATATCAACCCACCTACCTTACTGAGGGTTAAATGACATTGTGCTTTAACACTCAATACGCTACGCTATTCTCAGGATAAGCCTGTTTATCCCATAATTAGAGCCGGGCTCAACAACACTCAAGCCCTTCAACAAGAGTTTTTGTTCTCAGTTCTGAAGCGTGGGGGTTTGGCAAACCGGCGTGTAATCCTCTGCCCGTCGTGTTGCGGTAATTACACTGAAGGATCGCCTTCATGGCCTTTGTCTACCGAATCTGAGAGCCTTTCCCCCCGTTCTGTTGACACGACTGCGGTATCACTGCTGTAAAGTGCTCTGCTCAGCTGAGGCGTCGCTAACTGCGAGGTAGCCCAGGGTGGAGGGTGGGGGGGTAGGGGGATGTCTGTGCCACCTATGTTTGTTTATGCGTAACAGTCAGAAAGGGATAAAGAGGTAAAGAGGTAGACGGCGTTCATGTCAGTTTGCTTTGTGTATCTCGACGCTTGCTTCCCGCACGCACCATCTACGAATGACGGATTGCTCCCTGCGCTGTCTCTATATCATCCTCCTGGCGCTGCACCAGTCAGCGGTTATATGATTTTTTTTATTATCTAGAGTTATGATAGAATAGAAGAGAGTGACTCGTCTTTATGAGGAGCCTGTTATTGCATTCCCAATGGGCCAGGCCGAGCCGGTCATCAGGGAGAATCTCTGCACACATGACTGGTCAAGCAAACCTGAGGCCTGGCCGCAGAGACAGACAGCGAGGGCCACAGAGAGGGCAATAAAATGCACAATACTGCCTTTGACTCACTGTTTTGAAAGATACAGCTATGGGATTTATCTTCATTAATACACAGAATATATCAGGAGGTTTTTATTTTGACTTGTCCCAGGCTTTTATTTGAGCCAGGTGTCATGTTTTTGGAGTATTCTTTCTTTCCAAATACCTAAAAGAAACTCCAAGAAACTTGGAAAATCCATGTAGCATTCTTATCTAATTTATATTTTCTCCACCTTGTTACGGAGTAAAAAGATATGATATATTAATATGTAACATTTCAAAGGCTGCAGAGCTCATGAGTGACAGTGTATCCCCCTGGGGTTTACCACATGCTCAAGTAGGCTTATAAATGGAGGTTGTAGACATGTAAAAGTTCCAACCAGGACTTTCTTTTCCTCCCCGTCAAATTGTTAGGAG
Source organism: Scomber japonicus (assembly GCF_027409825.1). Taxonomy (NCBI): domain Eukaryota; kingdom Metazoa; phylum Chordata; class Actinopteri; order Scombriformes; family Scombridae; genus Scomber; species Scomber japonicus. The sequence continues at coordinate 10,111,437 of NC_070580.1, read as the reverse complement.
CTCTGGTCTGCTAAGCCCATTCTCTCTGTTAACATCTTGTGGTGAGGAAAAAGTCACAATGGAAAAACACACCGCAGAGTGGCAAATAGACATTGAATCAGCCATGAAATTTAAGTATAATGATGTCGCGAGCTGCCTCAATTTTCTGCCAACCTGTCATCTCCTTCCAGACCTCACACAGAACATTTTTCTTTCTCCCCCCCCTCTTTTTTTCCCCTCTCTCTCTCTCTCTCCTTCTCTTTGTCTGCCTTTCTGTCTGTATCACTCTCTCCAGGAATCTGTCGTACAACAACTTGACTCGTCTGGATGAAGGCAGTCTGGCCGTGCTGGGGGATCTCCACACCCTGCGTCTGGGGCACAACTCCATCAGCCACGTCACCGAGGGGGCTTTCAGAGGCCTCAAGGCCGTACGCGTCCTGTAAGTACACCCCCCTACAACTACCATCACCAAGCCCAAATCACTCTAAATAACACCCATATAAGGTTTTTGTCCCTACTGATGATACGGCTATGATGTGCCACTTGGGAACAGTAAAAGCTGAAGTATTTTAATATCAGTTTTTTCCTCTGTGATATTTGATATGCAGGCTTACGCAATCCATCCAGACTTTACAAAGCGGGGACTTGTTTACTTTTTAAAGACGTCTGCTTTTCTACAGTTTGATCTCATTTGCATTCATGTCTATTTATGAGTTTTTTTTGTTTTTTTTTTAACGAGGTGTTCATACATTACTATTGTCACGGTTTCTGTGGCAACTTCTTATTTTTCTTGTTTTGTTCCTTTTTGTCTGGTTTTGTTTTGGGGGGGCTTTTTTCTGTTGTTTTGTCTCAAACACTGGCTCCCAACAAACTTGGATCTAAAAGCGTTCTGTGTCGCTCACCTCCTTCCAGACCCCCACCTCCCTTCCCCCCGCTTTCAGAAGCTGTGAAAAAAGACAGAGGTTTCTTTTCCCTCTGATCCACCTTTTTTTTTTTTTTTTTTGCTTAACACAAAAAAAATCCAAAACAGGCCAAGAGAAAGAAAAGGAGGGAATGAAAGAGAGAAAGTCAGGGGATAAATCCAGGAGAAAGACTTGGGGGTCTTGGTTCCTAACCAAGGTCCTTTTGGCTGTGCCTCTTCCTGGTGAGAGAGCCAGGGAAGAGGAGAGCCGTGCCAGAACTCGCTAGACGAGCTCTCTCGCAGCGGGGTGACAAGCCAAGGCGCATGAGGCCTCTCTGCTGGCACGCTGGGTGCTAGATAACTGGCTACAGAGGGAAGTAGAGGGTGTGGGACAAGAAGATGAGCTTGTGACTGCCATATCTCAGCTTTTTTTTCCCCCCTCATGTTTTTTGTCCTAAAACTGCTCACTTTGATTCTTTTGGCTTCACCCTTTTTAAAACACACTTACTGCCCACTTCTTCCCTTCTGCTGTCCTCAGCGTATTCTGTCATCTCCTCATATTATCCTCCAACACACACACTTATCTCTTCATTTCACATCATCTTTTCCTTCCTTCTCTTCCGTCTCTCCTGCTCTGTGTGTCTTTGAGGCAGACCTAATCTAATCAGTGGAGGGGAGGACAGGCATAGACCGGGTTCTGAAAAGGAGCTGGGGGAGCTTTAATTGGGCCTGCGCTGCTGGTCGTGCTGGCATGGGGCTGGAGCCTGCATCGGGGTGTGAAAGCTCCAAACGAGCCAGTCTGCCCTCTAATTCGGCCACGGGGGTCGTTGGCTCATCGGGGCCACCCCTCCCCTTCCTCTCTTCTCCTCTCCTCTCCCCGTGCCCGGTCCCCTGCTCCACAGCCCCCACCACTGGCCTTGCTTTAACAAGGCAACAGCCATTCACATTCAGCCAGCCAGAAAGAGTAGGAAATTGGCAGCCCTAGTCCTAGTTCAGCTAAAGACAGCGGCCAGGAGAGGCTGAAAAGAACCAGAGGGGGATAAGAGATGGTCGGAAAGCAAAGGGAGGAGGAGCGGGGTGGTGCTATTGTGGAGGTAGTGGAGGGTGTGGCTGACCGTCAACCTCAAAGGCCTTTCTCATGTTTGAAAGAAGCTCTTTTTTTAATGGTTCAGAGTGCAGAACTCCTCCAACTCTATAACTTGTTTTTCTTTTTGATTAGCACACACAGGGGTGGAGCGGTGGCTCCGCAGCTATGACTTCACCTTCAGAGGTAGCTCAATACTGTGGAGGAAAAGCAAATGAGGTGCATTCAACAAGTGTTTGGAATGTCCCCAAATGCACTAAAAGAAACCCTTTTCTCTCTTTCATTGAACCCATTATGTTTTTTTGCCCGGCCGCAGTTCAGCTCGGCCCCTAACCTCATCAAGACTCTTGGCTCGGGTTTTGGCTGTGCCATACCTGTCACCATTGGACAAACAGACCCAACTGTCTGGCCTCTCACAGGGCATTGTGTTCCCGCCAATCCCTCCATGCCGTCATGAATTATACATGTGTTTGCCTGCGCTGGGTTTGCCTCAGTACATGAACGCATGTATACTCACACGCACACTCCTCCTCCTCTTCCTCTTCCTCCTCCTCCACCCTTCTAAAAGGAAAGAATGTGCTTGGTTGGCAGAGCAGAGCAGCGGAGGGGCTCTTAAGGCCAGGTGCACAGAGAGGGGGTGGGGAGGGTGGATGATGGGGGTTGAAGAACTGTGGACGAGGGGGTAACCCGTGACTTCCACACCAGCCTCTGCCAGGGCTGTGAAACGCTTCATTGCTGGCAGACCCCATCCCCATCCCCACTCTCCTCCTCCTCCCTCCTTCCATCTTTCTTACCCTAACCCTCTTTTCTCTCATTCTCCGCAGGGAGCTGGACCATAACGACATCTCAGGCACAATAGAGGACACCAACGGGGCCTTCTCCGGATTGGACAGCCTCAACAAGCTGTGAGTGTCTCCTCCTCTCCTTTCTCCCTTTCATCCCTCTATCCCGGTGTTCTCCATGAACAGACAATCAGAAAAACAGGCGTAAGCTTTCTCTTCTTCTTTTTTTACTCGCATCCAAAAGTTTCCCTCTCAATCCCAACTCACCCTTCAGTGCCAGCTAAGTTTAGCCGCTCCAATTTAGCCATACAGTTGAGCAGTTTGAGATATCTCTCCCTGCAGGACCCTGCATTTCACTTGGAAGGGAAGTGTTCACACTGAGCAATGACTTATAGGGCCCCTCTTCCTTGGTTGGTAATTTTTTTACTCCAGTCATCCCATGGAAGCCGAATCCAGCTTCTCTCCAGTCCAATCTGGCTTTCATCTTATGATTTCATTGTTACACTTTAAGCTTTATGACCAAACTGGGCTCCGCTTGCTACTCAACGGGTCATGAAGGAGATACAGTGAATCATTTTTTTGAATCTGTTTTTCATGATTTTTTCATTAATGTTTTCATTGAGCCTAGCTATAATAGAAAAAAAGAAAAAGCTGAATGTCAAAATTGGGCAAGTTGAGAAATCACAGCGGACGTGGAGCGACCGTACGCCATCATCAACCTGCAGGATGAAAAGATGACTTCCAGCCAAGATGGTTTCCCAGTGTGAGCACCACCGAAAGAGAAAGAGGGAGAGAAAGGGCTTTTCTTCGAGCTGGCAGGGGTTCACTCCCCCCAATAGGCTTATTTCTATTTCTCCTCCGTGCCTGCTCTCCTCTTGCCACCCCCCCTCCTTTTTCCCCAGTCCCTGTTGTTAGGAACTGAGAGAGGGTGAAATTGAGGGCCGCATTCAGTCATCAACATCAAACGCCTCACACGCCCCATCCTCTGACCCTGCCCCTTTTGTCATGGCGTTGGCGGAAGCGGCCCGCTGCATCCCCAAAAAACGCTGGCAGAGCAAGCCATGGGAAAAAAAGAAAAAAAAAAGATGCAGAAAAGAGAAAGAAGGGCTGAGACATCAAAGTGTCCACCACACACACACTGGGTTTCCCCAAAAGCTGCTTGTGAATGGCGCCACATGGGAGTGAAGTGGCTCTTACAGTTCTAAGCCAAGTAAATGTTGAGTAGATTGTTATTCCGCTTTTTATTTTATCTCGTTTGCACTTCCTTTTAAAACAAGAGTCGCAAAAATGAGACAAAGTAGCCTGCTACTGTGATGAGACAGCCGTTTGTTTGTGTGTGTACATGTGGACGGGTTCCAACACTGGGGTCTTCATTATGAAGCAGCCAGCCGTGTCTCCTCTTCCTGTGAAGTGACGGCTACAAGAGGATAGAAGAGAGGGAGGGGCGGCGGTAGTGGGGTGAGGGTGGAAGAAGGGATTAGGACCCCCAAATCAGAAGAACAGCAACTCGCGTCTTAGCTCAAACCAGGCTTGACTACCCCACACACACACACACACACACACACACGATTGCATGTATGTCCCTACAAGCCCTGCAGGGAAATTAACTACCACACACACACGTGCACAATCCGCCTGGTCATTGCTATTAAATTCTAATAAAGATAAAAGTGGTCTTTGAAGACCAGCGCAGAGCCCAGGTGCCCCCCACCCACACACACACACACACACACACACTCACACACTACCCCATCCAATCTCCCTCACCCTTCCTCCTGGCTAATCTCCACACAGTTCAGATTTCCAATACCTCAATCCCCCCTCCCACCCCCTCACTCTTATCAGATTCAGCCTTGCTAATTGTGCCTCTCTCTCCCTGTCTTTGCTCTCTGTTTTCACCCCCCCTCCCCCCCCCACTTGTCCCCACTCCCTCTCTCTCCCTCTCTCTCTTCATCTATCGACACCCTTCATGTTTGGAAACGGCAGGACTCTGTTTGGAAACAAGATCAAGTCGGTGGCCAAAAAAGCCTTCTCTGGCCTGGAGACCCTGGAACACCTGTGAGTATCCCACAATGCTTGGCTGCCCCTCCTCCAAGCCAGAGAGTGAGAGAGAGAGCAAGGAAGAGAGTGAGATAGAGAGGGAGAGAGAGGGTGGAGTGCAATTGCCAAAAGTAGCTGGCAGAGAGGAGGCGGCTAGCAATTTAATAGTGTCTTTGTAAAAGGAGAAGACAGAGGCTTTTGCAAGCGCCCAGCTGCTTCTCTCTCATTAGCCTAGCACAATCTCAACTTTGGCCTTTTTTTTTTTCTCCTGCCGCTGCGCAGGAACAAAGTTATTGAGCATATGGCGAGTTCCGTAGAAGAAATGGAATTCTTATAAGCTCTTTCACAGGCCTTTGAGTGACGGAAAAAGCTGGCAACGTACCCTCAGATATAAACGCCCGGATCTTTCCACCTTGTTTGAAAAGTCTGATCGTCGCTAGCGTAAGCCTGAGCGCGGTCACGACTGCAATGCTGAGCATGTATGTGTGTATCACTGCTGATGAGATGTTCTGTCCCCAACAGGAACTTGGGAGAGAATGCGATTCGTTCCATCCAGCCCGATGCCTTCAGTAAGATGAAGAGCCTCAAAAGCCTGTGAGTTACATTCACACAAACACACGTGATTTATGCACACGGACCCACACACGCCTTAAATCACACTGAACACACACTCCCTCACTGCTTTTTGGCAATCCACACACACTCTACGAAACACATATTCAGTTACAGATGTGATATACACCACATGTATTTATCTCCCCTCTCTCCTCCACAGCGTCATTCAGAGCGACAGCTTCCTGTGTGACTGCCAGCTCCACTGGCTGCCCGAATGGTTGGATACACGTGGCTTGAGGGCGGGGGTCAATGCCACCTGCGCCCACCCAGAGAGCCTTAAGGGAACCAGCATCTTCCAGGCTCCTCCCAGCAGCTTTGTGTGTGGTGAGTGTCTGTGTGTATGTGGGTGGATGTCGACACACAAATGGGCCACACTGACATCTTGGCGCTGTTCTGTTATTTACATATTTGCACATATTTGTTTTGGTGGGTTTTTTAGTTGTTTAGCTCTACATTTGCACTCTGACATGCTAATGGATGCTCATGTGTGCTTTATTTGCCCTTTTCACATTCATTAATACACACAGGCAGCACAAGCTGACACCTACTGAGTAATGTTTGTGTTGAGATTGGACCACATGTGATTTATATTTTTAACTCACTTTGTCCCTCATCTCTTTTCTTCAATAACATACTATTCCCTGCATTTTCTCACTTGTTCTTCTCCTTTTTTCCTCACCTTTTAGACGACCTTCCTAAGCCCCAGATCACGGTGCAGCCGGAAACCTCGGTGACGGTCCTCGGTAGTGACGTGCGTCTCACCTGCACGGCCGCCAGCAGCAGCTCCTCCCCCATGCAGTTCGCGTGGCGCAAGGACCAGGAGTTGCTCCGCCACGCCGAGACAGAGAACTACGCCCACGTGCGCGCTCACCACCACGGCAGCACATCTGATACGATGGGCGGAGGAGCAGGCGTGATGGAGTACACCACCATCTTGCACCTGCGGCACGTCACCTTCGCCCACGAGGGACGTTATCAGTGCATCATCACCAACCACTTTGGCTCCACCTACTCCAGCAAGGCCCGCCTCATCGTCAACGGTAGGTTGAAGAATGAGGAAGGTTAAATATGTTCGGTTTAAACTGTCCCACCTGTTGCTGTGTATAGGAATGATTTATTAGCCTGTTTGTTAAGGTGGACTGTTACTGTTATTTAAGGGGAGAGGTGGATTCTTGAGTCCATAAAAAAATATGATAGGACATAAAAATTAGAACAATAAAAAAAGACAAGAGTCCAGTGACTAAGCAGGTCTGCTAACAGATGAATGGATTCTTATTTCTTGGCTTGTAGGTTGTGTATCTTAGAAATTCAGGTTGGAAAAAAACACAAGTCAAGAAAACTGAAAACATGCCACTCAAATATCTCTGTTAATATGTGTGTGATTACATCGTTTCCACCAAATAAAATGCCTGTTTATGTTATACTTATCTGAATTCCAATTATCCCGTTTGACAGAGGAGGGATTGAGTTTAGTGGCAACACTGAGTTCTTTTCTTTCACTTGAATAAAGTCCTCTCTCTCTCTCTCTCTCTCACGCTGCCTCTATCTCTGCCAGGATGGTATTCGGAACAAATTGATTTAACTGCATGTCAGCGCTAACAGGGGCCATCTCTTCTGCACTCTGTCACTCTCTGCTTTTCTGCAAATGGGGAGTATTTATTTAGAGTCGGGCTCCTCGGCCAACTCCGCTTCAGAGCTTTTAGCTTTTTTCTTTTTTTTAAAGTATGACAATTATTTAGCTGTCTTTTGTCTCAGCACACCTGTCTACTACTTCCTCTGACCGTAGAAAGGCTGGTCAACCCACACTGAGTAACAAGCGTGTGTGTTTGTCCACAGTTCTCCCCTCCTTCGTGAAGACCCCCAGGGACAGCACCATCAGGACGGGCAACACAGCCAGGCTGGAGTGCGCCGCCGAGGGTCACCCGTCGCCGCAGATCGCCTGGCAGAAGGACGGGGGCACGGATTTCCCTGCCGCACGCGAGCGCCGGATGCACGTCATGCCCGACGACGACGTCTTCTTCATCATGGACGTCAAGCCGGAGGACATGGGCGTGTACAGCTGCACCGCCAAAAACACAGCGGGGACCGTCTCTGCCAACGCCACCCTCACCGTACTGGGTAAGAGCTTCAGTCCTGTGACCTCTCTTACTTTGGCTAATACTGGACTCGCGTTCAGCAACGATAATTTTCCCACATCTTCCAAAAAAGCGAGTGTTTGTAAATAGCTCGGCCCTCAGATGGGAATTGGTCAGTGCGAGGCCGCAGAATGAGAGGCTTTATATTTTTTCTTTTTCTCAGCAGCTGTGGCCTTGCTGCCAGGTCAGGGTCCAAAGGTCACAGTTGGGGGTCAAAAGGGGGGATGGTGGGGGAATGAGGGTGACTCACAGAGGGGTGTTTGTTAGGCATTCCCACCCCCCCCCACCCCACATACCCTCCTCCTCTCCTCTGCTCTCGGTGGGAGGGACAGTCATGGCTGCTTCACTTGCAGGCCTCAGTGCTCCCAGTTTATTGGCTGTTTTACACTGTTAAATCAAACAAAACGGAGCTGCTCCGCTATAACCCTCTCAGCACTAAGATCATCTTTGTCCTTTGTCTTTGAACTGAGCAAAGCAGCCCCTTGTTGGAAACAGCTAAAAAAAAAGTTAGGGGGTTTCTGCGCTGTTACACAAGTTACAAAGTCCTAAATTTCCCTCATGAGCAACACTGTCTGTAGTTAACACGGTGTCTCACTGATATATTTGCATTTGGTGCAGCTTGAGAAAGACATGTCAGACATCACAGCGGTTCAAACCGGGTGCTAATCCACTCAACAATGTAACATATTGAAGCGAGTGACCATGCCTACACACTGAAACTGTGGTGTTTGGGTTTGAGAGACGGAGGAGAAGGAGAGTTGGAGGGGGTTTAGACTGCAGTCAAGGGGCCCCTGTCTGGAAAAGAGTGGCGGAGTGGTGGGTGGGGGGATTGTGGGGGGAATGGGAGCCAAAGAAGAGCTGGAATGGTTGGAGTGTGTGTGTGTGTGTGGGGGAAGGTAGGTGAGTGGGATTTTTCGGAGTTAAGCAAGAGGGGAGAGTTGTAGAGAGAGAGGAGAGGGAGATTGATGGAGAGGTAGAGAAAGTATTGATAGGAGAGAGAGAGCGAGAGAGAGAGAGAGAGAGAGAGAGAGAGAGAGAGAGAGAGGGGCGACTGAAGTGGGTTAAGTGAGATCTCTTAATCTGTGTATGTCCCACTGTGAGGGGAAGTGCTCAGCTTTGAGAGGAGAGGCCTACCTTAACACACAGACACGCACACACACACACACACATACACACACACACACACACACACACATATATACACTCAGCTCAATGTGCTCCATTCACCAGAATGTGAAGTAGCTGGGGAGACACTGAAAACATTGTTCTGAAGAGGATTCGAGGATTTTGCCCCGAGAGAAATCCTGTTAGTGAGTGTGTTTGTGTGTGAGAAAATGTTGTTTGAGATATTTGATGAACTTAGCCGACGCCAGACTTAGTCAACTTTCTGGATTTGACCTCAGATGTATAAATATGACTGTTAGATGAGACGCTCAGTGGCTGGAGATCAAATTCAGAGCTTCACACTTTGTGCTCAGTCTATGCAGCTGAATCACCATGATGACACAGACTGTAATCCACACTGTGAACAAACAGAGCTAAAGGAGACACTTTGACACCGTAGAATAACACTGACCTCAGAAATCCTGCAATTCTTCAGGTTTTTTTAATGTGAACCCATCACCCGTCTCCTCCTCTACAGAAACCCCCCACCTGGCCCAGGAACTGGATGATCACAACGTGGCCGTCGGGGACACGGTGGCGCTGCAGTGCAAAGCCCTGGGCAGCCCGCCGCCCCGCATCACCTGGCTGCGCAACGACCAGCCGCTGCACCCCTCTGACAGACACCACTTCACCCCGGGAAACCAGCTGCTGGTCATCGGCTCGGCCTCTCTGGAGGACGCCGGCCGCTACACCTGCCTCATGTCCAACACGCTGGGGACGGAGCGCGCTCACAGCCAGCTGGTGGTGACCCAGCGCCGCAGCCCCTGCGCCCCGCCGGCCGGGCTGAGCACGATCACCATAGGGATAATCGTCATCGCCGTGGTCACGAGCATCGTGGTGACTTCGCTGGTGTGGGTGTGCATCATTTATCAGACTAGGAAGAAGAGCGAGGAGTGCAGCGTCACCAACACAGGTGAGAGACCCCAAAATAATCAGTTTAATGTCACATAAGAAAAGAAAAGCAGCTCGTGTTCTGTTGCTTGATTAACAGAATAATTTATCAGTTTTAATTGGATCTATTCTGTCTCATTATTTGGGGGGAAAAAGGAAGTTTGGGTGAAATGTCAACAGTCCAGCTGCAGGTAGTGAACTCACATCATCCGCAGTCCTGCTTTTAACATCTTATGTTTGGCTTTCGTCTCCTCTAGATGAGACCATCGTTCCCCCAGATGTGCCCAGCTACCTCTCCTCTCAGGGCACTCTCTCCGAGAGGCAGGACGTGTGTATCCGCGTGGAGGCCGGCGGCGGACCTCAGCCCAACGGACACATCGTAGACACAACAGGTACCCAACACTTCAACGTCTCTGCCTTTCCAAATGTTTGCACTCCCCCTGCAGCTTCTCCCACTTCCCACGAGTGAAGGCCGGCGCGTTGCATAAAAAGGCTCACCACTGTCTGCCCAGAATCTGAAATAATTACAGCTGACACTCTAACCACAGTGTTGACATACAGTTGTTGATTTTTCTGCCTCCAAAGCATTTATTTTCCCCCTCCTCTGCCTGCAGGTTTCGACGGCGCAGTGGTCTGTACGGACTGCATGGAGAACGGCAACAGCTACTCCAAAGACTCCGACTACCTTAGCCACGGCTTCGGCCCCGCCGGTGGGATGGAATACCAGCAACACTCCGTCCCCCCACCCTATTCTCACTGTCACCTGGCGGAGCAGCACGACATGGGGCCACATACGACCCTGCTGTGCAACGGGACGCCCAACGGGATCCGGAAGGACATTCAAGGATCCACGTTTCCAAACAGCCACAATGTGTTACAAATGAACCAACATGATAGAAAAGGTGAGCAGATAATATAAGCTCAGCTACAACACAGGTACCACACAGAGGCTTTAACAAAAGGCTGTGAGTAAGCGTGTAGTGACAGTCAGAGCTCCAGCAGACTCTGTGTTTCATTTCACACACACAGTCTGACAGCAGCTGCTGATGGCTGTTGGCATTCATCTGAGCGTCACCAGTCCGTTCAGCGCCTCCATAAGTTAGATGAGGGTAGTGTTGAGCCACAGTAGCCGAATCAGTTCAGTCACTGTTGATCGTCTAAATCGATGAACCGACTCATTTTTGCAGCTCTGCTTTAAAAAACACGCTGAGGACTGTTCATGATTCATGAATTCACTTCTTGACTGCGGTCCAACACAGAAAGGTGAACCATAGTTCAGTTCCTGTCCTCTCATCGAGGCTCCCCTCGGAGAAATGATGTCCTCTCAGAATACAGATGTTGCATCAGGCCCTTGGTGTATCTAAATCTGAGCGTGTTTGACAAACACCTGAGCGCGTGCACACACAGCACAGCAGAAACAGCAGCAGGTGGTAGCTGATAATGAGCATAAGACAGTAAGACACAGTAATGACTTAGTGTGAAAGATAAACTGGGGAGAAGTTGCAGCATTACTGAGTTAATAAACTCTCTCTATTTGAACATTTTTCACTGTGCTCCTAAATACTTCACTCAGGAGCACACACACACACACACACTCCTTTGGAAAAAACGTTAGCATAAAGCTCTGCCTCAGGAGCTGCAGTACAACTGCTGACAAATGCCTCCAATTATCCCATAAACAGAAACACTATAGTCATAAATCCAGCAGGCTTCTTAAAGTCCCAAACTATCACTGTTTGTCTTGGAATATCACTTATACGAGGTGATACCATGAGAAACTATCAAGGTTTAGGAACCCTTGTCAGGGCAGATTCCTTTGAACATGATTGTTGATGGATCGGCTCCTACCAGCATCTGACAGTGTATCAAAGTTGCATGCCCAGAGCCGCTCAGGATATCTCTCTAAAACACTGAAAAGAAACACGGGGTTCTTGCTGCTGCCAAACTCCTGCAGCTGCAGGCCTGGACCTGTCCTGAGATCCAGGAGGAGTAATAGCTAGCGGAATTGGCCCTCAAATACCAATTCTCACCTTTACATGTCAATACAGCCCTATACACACATTCCAGCACCTCTGTATCCTAAAGCTGAATGCATATTTGTCTACACACATGTCATATCATTGACTTGTTTCTTCTTCCCTCCTCCTCCTCCTCCTCCTCCTCCTCCTCCTCCTCTCCTCTGTCATGTTCATCAGTGAGCAGAGCGGGACAAACGCCGGCGTGCTCTCCATCACAAGAGGAATCCTTCCACAAGCCGGTGAAGCTGACGAGCCACCTTGACAGTGACTGTGAGCCTGAGCTCAGGCAGACTCTGCTGTCCAATGGACACACCCTCAGAGCCTCTCAGCATGAGAGCGCCCCCCTAAGGAGAGCCAGCGACTAGCAGGCGCTCCACTCAGCCCAAAATCGTGGACTCGCAAGTAGCTGAGTGGACTTCTTGTCGTCGTCTTTTTTTTTTTTTTTGCACTGGGAAATAAACTGCTACCTCAATATCGAGGCGAACGGTCCCGAGCCTCCCGGTGGTGGACTGTGAAAGGGAACGCCGGGAGTGGGGGAAAAAAGGGCAGGGGGCATCCGGAGTTTTGAAGGTGGAGCTTGTGTGGGTGGCGTCCCATCTGAGCGTATCAGCTGTACATAGTTAAAACCTTTCCTTGGGAGGTGACCAATTAAAAAAAAAAATTCTAGCTCCAGAAAATGTGACTTGCATTTGAAGCATGTAAATGTAGGGAATTTTGTACAGTATATGTATGCGCAGGGGGTAAAAAAAAGAAATATACCTTTGGACATTTGACTGTACATAAGAGTTTTCTTATATTATATATTATATAACTTTTACAAAAGAGTATTTGAATTTTTTGTGCATGACAAAGAAAGGAGTGATGGTATTTTTATTTTTCTTCAAAAAAAACAGCCTTTTTCAGCTTTTACCAACGTTCAGCTGCGGTGCCTTATTGCATGATCAAAGAAAACTCAACTTGTAATAGCATATAACGAGAGACTTTTTGGTGAGAGATACTGGTACACTCTTTATAGCAAACAAAACACTTGATTGCACTTGAATGTTTGTTGTTTTGTTTTTGTTTTTTTTGTTTTTTGGGACAAATGCTGCCAACCACGGCCTTACAGAAACACAATTCACATCCATAGTTAATGTATGAAGGAAGAGCTTTGATGTCAGATGTCATTTTCGGTACGTCAGATGGTTCAAGACGGGATGTTTTTGTGTTCGTCAGTTGAAGCACTTTTTTTATACTCACTTCATAAACGGGCAGATGTTTTTTCAATACCTGCCGACAGGAATGCAGGAGACATTCCACATGTTTTGACAGAAAAGTGGACGGTATATTCTGTAACATTAAGGCTCTTCCACCTGTTTGACTACACCACAAGTTCCTGCAAAGCTGCTCTGATCCGTGTGGGAGAAAAAGATTCCTCTCTGTGCTTTGACTGCGGTCGGTTTCTGGATTTGTCCAAGAAAAGTGAGTTCATAACCAAATGTGGTCAAACATCGATGATTTGGTGCTGCAGTGGTGTCTTATAAAGCTGTCAAAGCCAGTAATGATCTCTCAGTATGGATGCAGGACACCTGTCATGTGTTTTTCATCCCATTCACATTAAAACGTACAATCGTGTGTGCTCCAGCACTGAGCCGAAAGCTCAATTAAACAATCCAAATGCTTTGAGTTTAAGAAAGAAAGGTGGGGAATCAGGGAGAGTGACGTCATTGTATTATGTCATTATGTCATCATGTTACTGCTGTAATGTGCCTCAACATCAACTGTTGTGCATCACAAGCAAAAGGCCAGTATACCACCTCAGTCAGATCAACCACATCCTAACAATAGCCGAGTAACTTTCCCATCTAATGTCTCATGTGTGAGGTAACTACAGGTGCACACTCATGCTGTCATTTCTATTGTGAAACGTTGCTCTAACCAAACTTGGAGGATAAATGCGGCCAGACGCTGTGTCACAGTCCCGGATACACTGGGTCACATATCAGCAGCTTTTCAAAGTAGTTACATCTGATGTATGCATGTGATCCCAGGTGTGCCCTTGTCTGAACTGTGTTCTGTTACCAGTGGCTCTATCAAGGTAAACCAGAGGACACGCTCCTCTAGTTACACCTGATAGCACCTATCAGAGATGATTTTACCAGCCAGACCAATCAGATCTCCCTGTTGGAAAACCAATCCCAGTGTAGCAGGTAAAAGGGACGAGAGAGAGAGAGAGAGAGAGGTGCAGTTCATGTTCTGAGTAATTTATTGAAACAAACTGTCTGAAACCATTGTACCAATGTCAAAGCTAAAACAGTGAAGTGTCTAACATGGCATTGAAGTGTCTAATAAAATCACATTTGCTATTATTTGAAGTCTTTTGTCTGCTTTACTGTTTATTACCAGAAATGAATGGATGTTTTCTTTGTGTGTGTGACAGTGGTCTCACAGACAGCTGAGTTAGCATTTAGCACTGCTCACATGTCACAGTGGTTATGGAGAAGCCATCAATTCAAATGGAGCATGCAGTAAGACATGAAATGCAGAGACCTTGATCTTCAAAGCAGTCGAGTATCTTGTGTTTTAGACACACACACACACACACACACACACACACACACACACACACACAAAGCTAATCTTCCAACCAGGAATGTCTCCTGGCTCCCTGAAGCTCCAAAGACAGCAGGAATATTTTTTCCTTCTGCGGGCTGTTTAAAATATTTTCTATTGAGTCGGGGCTGACTGAGGGTCAGTGGCTGGCCAGAATGTGCATTCCAGATGGATGTTTGTCACCAGATGATTGACGTGCTCTCGGCCGCGGCCTCCACCAATCACACGCCGACCATTGTTGCCCAACAGCCTAGTGACAAGCAGCATGACAAACACTCCCACCTGTGAGACCATTCGTCTCCCTCAGCCCCCGACAAGTCTTTAGCTTTACCTCTGTCCTGACTGCTGAAGGACAACACTGAGGTGATTCACTGGAAATCAAGAAAGAAAAACACTCCCATATTGTGGCAAAGTCAGCAGGGAGTGACTGTGCTTTTCTCTGTTCTGTCCCAGCTTACATTATTGTAATAATTCTCTCAGACATCAAGAAGTGATTTCTTTATAACTGATCGTGTGCTCTTATTTTGGTGAAACCAGAAAAACTATTTTATACTGCAGCCCCACAGCAGAATACATCTTATTTTTCTTAAACATATTAACTATTAAAATAAAACCCTGATCATTTCTCTACATTACATAATACGACTCACAATTGTTGAGCTCTGCTGCAACAGGGATCACGGTTTTCCTTCCAGCCGGATCACAAATATTCCATAGTCCATCCATTAGGATCCACTGCTCTGATAAAACAACATCAAATACTCAAAGACACATTTAAATATGAGGCCACTTGCAATCGTCATGTTGTGTCACCATAATTAATGATATAACACACATTTGTCTACATATCCATGGCAGGCTATCTCTACATGAATACATTCTATTAGTAATAAGTGGGAACATATCTTTTTTTTTGTGATCCTGAAGCTGAATCTTCTACTGTAAATAAGCAAGTATCAGTAAACAGAGCCGAATGAGCTGTCAGACTTTAGTTTAAAAAGTGAATTTATAATGAAACTACATACCTGTTGATCTCAGTCAGTAGAATCTAAATAAATCTAAATCCTAAAACCTTTTGTTTTATTAACTATTTTTTAATTATATACAATTTCAGTGTGAAAATCAATTCTTACTGTCAAACACTAGAATATCTTTGACTTGGATGGATGTTCTCTGAAATAACACTTCATTCCTGAGTGGAACATCAGTGGTCTGTTGGTGCCTGTAAAGAAATGAACTGAACTATTTGAAAATAAGCAAAACTTTAAGAAAAAAAAAAAAAAGGTTGGTTTGGATCAAACTAACTTTGGATAAGCCTGCAGGTTCCCACGTTTGAGAATAAGGACTTGTACTTTCAGACATGGATTGGATAGACATGGATTGGATAGACCTGGATGGACCTGTAAGAAAAAACTCAGGTCACACTTACAAAATTGTTGACAACCTTTTCCAGTCATCTAATAAAATATTTAAACAATAAACACATGATAGTTAGAACCCAAGCTGAATTACGACAGCTTGTGCAGGACAGCTGGGGCTCTCTATAAAATTAAAGCCTTGCTAATTTAACAAAATGTACTATTGTTGAAGTCTCTTGCAGGTGGATGAGCTCAGTTGTGCTCCAGTGGGAATGTATTAATGCATCTCTCTCCCCGTGGGTCTTTAACGCAGGTGGCTCGGCTTAGCGGGGAGAAAAATATGGATAAAACCATAAAATGATCATGAAACTTAACAAGGAAGCAAAATGAATCACCAAACCTCACTCAGAGTGTAAAAACATAGTCTTTAATAGCATAACTCATTCACACACACACACACACACACACACACGTATACATTAAATAGTAAAGATGAGGTCTGTGTGAGGGTCTGTGTGAGGGTGTGGCTTCTATGTCGCCAAACCTCTGCTGCTGTTAAACTCCACCAGCAGGGCACTGATGATGACTGATGAGCAGGAATGCAGCACCCTTAGCAACGCCATCAGGCTTGGGTCCACTCTTCCCTGGAGCCGTTTCTTTGCTTCTCGGGGCCCCAAGCGGCATGGAGGCGCATGAGGGGGGGGGCCTCTGCTCTGGGATGAGGGTGCTACTTTCCCTGCTGAGCTCCGGACGGTCAGAGAGGCGGCGTTTGTTACAGCAAGGTGCGGCGGACCTTCTCGTAGGCTCCTAGGAAAATGAAGCCTCCAACGCTGATGAAGGTGATCCTCGGTATGCTGCCTGCAAACAGACTGCAGGAGAAGAAGAAGAAGAAGAAGAAGGGGGGAGAGAGCTCAAATACAAATATAGGCCCAGAGTATTTCGAAGGTTGAACCAATCCTCTACATGATTCTACTTTAAACTGATCCAGAGCCTCTAAATTTACAAACTGTTGCACAATGACACAGTCTGCCTTACACAATTCTTATGTTGAATCAAAAAACATTTAAATCATCAAACGCTCCGATTGTATTCATCTGTGTGTGTGTGTGCTTCACATCTGTAGACTGTATGATCCAGGACCCACTGCATTATGTTGCACACGAATGGGAAATAAAAATGGCTTTTATTGGATTATTTTATTTAATGCAGCCAGTACTGTGCTTCATTACTGTAGATTTGATGCTATTTATATCGTAACCATAGTAAATCGCAGTCTATGTTAAAAAGCTAATAAATAAAGGCTTATGTCTGTAGTAATCACATGATAAAATATGTTCAGTAAGTTATGTAAAACCTTGTTATTGCTCATAGTGACTAGCATTGTGATTTCAGAACAACTCTAAAAAAAAAAAAAAGTGATGCAGTGCCTCTTGTGGCTTGTAGCTTGAAGCTTAGTTTTAACACACATCAGGGAACCATATAAAAAAGGCTCTGTGAGAGAAGGAGTCTAGCAGAAGTCTGAACCGCTAATAAATATCACATACGACCACTCGGTGCTGCGGCGCTTACTTTGCAAAAAGACTAAACAAAAATATGTCGGCAGCAGCAAAAAAAGGTGAGATGAAAGAAAAAATGAAACGCTGGGATTGGAATTAAAATAAATGTAGAGAGAACAAGCTGATTATTGGTGTTTGTGTGAACCTTCTCAAAAAGATGTGACATCAAAAGAGGACTAGGCTAGGCGGGTCCAGCTTTGAAACTCTCTGCTGGCTAACATACAGTACGTTTAACCGTTGTGCTGAATATGCATTAGCTCCTACTTCCTCTCCAATGAGGCTCCATCCACATGTCACATGTACAGAAGGAAGTCCATTTCTTTTTTTCCCCTCCCTGACTCCCAGTTCTTGCTTTAATCATGTCCTGTGAGCAGAAGTCAGGAGAGCTCAGACTGGATCATATATCACCGAGCTGATTGACAGTATCTGAAAGTAATTTACGGAGACTTCGAGGAAGCCGTAACCTGACGCGCCAGATGCTTTGTTACACGGAAACCGTCTGAGAAATGGGTCCGGTGTTTGGAAAAAAGGGGGCAACTGTTTGGAAGAGGGCGGGCACTTTCAAAACAAAAACAAAAAAACTTGGCAGGTGATTGGATAAACAGTCTGTCTGTTAAGAGATCACACATGAATCAGACACGAGCGTGTAACTTATAGTCTGAGAGGATGGGTTCTGGCCTGATCTCATGATGTCATGAATCAAGTTAGCTAGGTAATGGAAGCCGGGCCTTGTGTTAAGGGTGCAGAGGTTCTGGGTTTGGGGGGGGGGGGGGGGGGGTGAGGGGGGGGGTCAAACATGAGGTTGGTAGAGGCACTTATAAAGAATGAGAGAGTTCGCCGAAGTTAAAGCGACAAAGCCCCCCAAAAAAGAAGCTGTTGACGTTTGCGGGGGTCAGAGGATGTGATGGGCCATGAGAGAGACCTGTCTCCCAACAACCTCCCCCTCTCTCTGCTACACACAGCTGTTTTTGGGATTAAGCTTCAAGCCCCCCACCCTAGGGCCTCCCTGGAGTTCTCAGCGTATACCCTCTCCTCCCTCCCTCCTTCCCTCCCTCCCTCACCCTTTTCCCCTCCGTCTTTCTCCCTTCTCTGTGCATGACTGATGGCCAGATGACATCCACACATGTCCCTCTGCTGTCCATCCATCCATTTCTCCCTCTCACTCTCTCTCTCCCCCTCTTTCTCTCTCTCTCTCTTTCCAAGCGACGGCCCCCTCAGCTGGCTCAGTTGTTGGGGGATTTCTCCTCCGTCTCCTTTTCTTGCTGCGTCATCCACTTCTCAGACATGTGCTCGCTTTGTCCGCTCGGTTCATCTGCCTTCTTGTCTCTCTCTCCTTCTCCCTCTCTCTCTCTCTCTCTGTCTCTTGTCTCTCTCTTTGCTTTTATTTCCCCATTTCTCTCCGTCTGTCTTTCTCTCGCCGTGTATTTGCCTACCAACACCTTCCGTCTGCCAAATACGCCCCCACGCTCACATGAGTCTGGCCCGATCCAAGCCAGATGTAATGGATGAAGAATACTGTGCACTTGTGTCTGTGTGTCTGTGTGTATGTGTGTATGTGTGTATGTGGAGAGAAAGTGCGTAAAACTGTCTACGCACACAAAATGTCTGTCTGCATTCATCATCTGTGTGTGTGTGTGTGTGTGGGTGTGTGTGTGTGTATGTGTGTGTGTGTTACTACTTATGTTTCTGTCCTTTTTCATTGCTCGAAAAACTTTTGAAATATCACAAAATTTGGTTTGGTTTCCATCAGCTGAGCCGAGGCCGTAAAGAAGAAGCTTCTTGAACGTAAGATGTAACCGGGGGTCAGAAATAAACACCCGCCGAGCGCCAACATACCAAAATAGTCATGTAATAAAATATCTGGCATGACGGCTCACAGGAAGTTACTCATGTGCACCATATGTGTGGGTTTTTATTTGATTTTATGTGCGTCTGAACACTGGAGGAAACGATGGAGACGCTGTGAGGTAGAGGAGCAGCAGCCACAGACCTTCCTCACCACTGCACTGATTACTGTTGGAACATCACCTACTGTTCATATCTTATTATCTCAATGAAATGTAACGAAACAAATGTATATGGGTCAGTGACAAATAAGGGATGGCAAGATGAGCAATTCAAAAATATCTTTAAAAATAGTTTTAAAAGCAGCATCAGGTATGTTATTATGTATTTTTAGTGGTTTTATGTCCTTTGAAATGACATTTGCACCATTTTTTAAAACCAAAAGAATGACAAATGGTGTAACCATAATTCCCCAGATTAAATTTAATATTTATTATTTATTTAATTGTATTCCATTACCTGTATTTAATATAAAAAGTAAGATCATGTCAAACTAGTTGATATGGTGTTTTATTGATCATTTAGTGGTTTTAAGCAAGTTGAATTATTTGGTACAAAGTTTTGATGGTTACACCACTTAGACAATTATTTGGTACAAAGTTTTGATGGTTACACCACTTAGACAATTATTTGGTACAAAGTTTTGATGGTTACACCACTTAGACAATTATTTGGTACAAAGTTTTGATGGTTACACCACTTAGACAATTATTTGGTACAAAGTTTTGATGGTTACACCACTTAGACAATCATTTGGTACAAAGTGTTGATGGTTACACCACTTAGACAATCATTTGGTACAAAGTTTTGATGGTTACACCACTTAGACATTTTTGCTATCATACCCTAACCCTCTGAAACTGGATTAAAAGCAGAAATGTTATGCTGACTCCATAAAAAAAAAGAATGCATGCGAGGTATTCACATGTTTGTTTTTTTGAAATTTTAACCCCTTTAAATTTGACTAAAGAAAGAAAACACATCACTGACCCATATGTGACTCAAAAAGGCAATTTATTATTTTAGCCTCTGGATTTTTTTCATCAAACAGTCCTCTTGGCAGGTGAGTCAAAAAGTTAATTTCGAACACATTGCCGCATTCACGAGGAAAGTGGAAAGAGTTTTGAAGACCTGACAACTTGTCACGTTGATTTTGTGCTTCGGCTTCAAACGTTTTCAGGTTTCAGAGATGCATCTGTCAATCTTCTCAAAGTACTGGACACACACTCTTGATGCTACAGTACACTTTATTTTAACACTCTCTCCAGCCTCTTTGCAACTGTTATGCAGTGAAATGAAACCACCTGCTGGGCCGACAACACTAACATTTGTTCTTATTTGTCGGGTCAATGTGTTTTTAATGCTACTTATCAATAACTAGCAGCATGGCTCAGGCTGTGTCGGCTCTGGATTGCTGTGAAATTTTATCCAGACATTCCTGATCCCCACAGGATGAAACCTACAAACCTCTGCTGACCTTTCATGTATTCAATGATAGGTCATCATCCTCTAGGAGGACTGGCACAGTACAGACAATCATGGTTCCAAGCTTCTGAATCCTACTGACTCTATGCAGTCTGTGTCCATACGCTCATGTCTTGCTTTTTTTTTTTTTAACATTTTTACTGACCTACATTAAGATACTATTTTTGGATGCTTCGGCTGGAAATTTGAGATTTGGGTCACAAACAGACTTAATACGTCTTTGTTGCTTTTGTCAACTGCAAAAGTGTACAAGGTGCCAAAGCATGTCAGGGATCTCCCAGCCATCCCAACCATTCACACGACTCCACGTTTCAGAATGCCTCGGCCCGGATCGGGTGTTTGGAAGAGACGGTCAGTGAAAGGGTTAGCTGTGCGCGGCTGGACTCACAAAAAAGAGCGTGTGTGTGTGTGTGTGTGTGTGTGTGTGTTTGGTGTAAATGCTTAAGCCGGCCCAAATAAATGCGGCGACATTAGTCATAGCACGTTGCCCTTCCCTTCAGCGTGCTCTTTCCATCAACGCAGCTATCTGCTCTCACCATCTGCTGAAACACAAGCCTGCTCTACACAAGTACTCAGCATTACTAACACAACAGTATTAAATATGATTCATGGATACCCAAAATCCAAAAAAACTTGTACACTCAGCAGCTTAACAGCCACGCGGTGACATATTTCACTCCGTCTTCCCACGTGAGGGCCGCGATGGCCAGTGGTGTGAGGAATGAACTAATTTTAAACTCAACGCTCTTGTTTTGTCTCAGCTCTCCGCTAGCGTTACATTTCCTGTCTGGGATCAGGCCCACCTGTGGACTCTGAGAGAGGACTGAGACGTCAGAGCAGAGCCAGAGCTCAGATATTCCCCCCCTCTTCGGCTCCCGCGGGTGCCCTGACTCATTCTGACATCACAGCCCTGGCCAGCCGCTGAGATCTGTCATCCCCCTATTGTGCGGGCCAATCACCTCTCCTGAGGAATCTGCCTAAATATAGTTTCAAGCTTGACACAAGAGTATAAAAGAATGGTGGCAAGCTGAAAAAAAAAAAAAAAAATGTCTTAGCTGCAGTTTAGGAAAAAAAAGCTGATGAAGAAGAAAAGGGCGGATATCTTTAAATACTCAGGAGGCAAAGTTCAGTCTCTCATGTAGAAGCAGGAGCAGATGAGGTTATAATAAGCAATAAGTATAAAAAGCCTTTATTTGTTGCAGGGCTTGTTCACAGGAGATATAATACAAATATTTTAAATAGGTTTTAATCAAAACTGGTGAAATGTTCGTCTGGACTTTGCGTAATTTCATTTGTTTAAAGGGGCCTGTTTAAAGTCTGGCGATATTCTCTTATTTTCTTATTGTCAGTGAATCCAATGAAAATACTAAAGCCAACAATGAGTTGATAACACTAACAAGTATTTTTTTTTGTGCAGCCAAAGTGTGATATAACTTACTCCTCCGTGCCACACAGCTCCACCGGTGTCCAAAAAACTTGAGCCGCCCGTCTGAACTCTCCGACCTGTTCCTTCACTACCAGGAAAGCTGGGCGATGCACTTTATCTGAGTCACGCTCACACACACACACACACCATGCTGACACTGTACATAGTCACTAGTGTATCAAATCCAGCGCTGAATATAACCCACAAAAAAAAAAAAAAAAAGTCTTTGCTTCTACAGTGGCCAACTCTCTGGAAGGAGTTAGGTAAACTTTCAAAAATATTCAACTTTTTTTTTATAGATGAGCGTCTTTAATGTGAAGCAGGGGAGGTCCGAGCCTACTGAGAGACAGACTCATTGTTGCTCTTTTCACGGGGATTATTGACAGTTTCAAAAATATAAAATATTGCCAGTCTCATCCTTTAATAGTCTTTTCCAACTCTGCAAATCTAATTCAGTTTCTCTTTAAAGGGCGGCCATCGTGGTCCATTTTTTCTCTTTAGATTATTCCCTTTTTTTTCTTCTTTTGTGTCTTCTTTCTAGCTGCAGCATCAATCCATTGAACGGATCGTTATAATGAATTCCATATTTGTTTGAAATGTGTGTTATACGACTGCAGGCTGGGAATTGAGTAATAGGAAATCCCCATTGAATAATGGCTCCTCTCTAGTAGTAGTACAGTTAAACCAAAGTGGGTGCCAAGGTAATTTAATGCTCCATCCCATCGATTTTCTCCGTTTGTATTTACTGTTTGAATCCGATTGACTGTTTACTTGTGTTTATTCTAATTGTTTGTAGGAGGAATGGGGATGTGTGTGCTCCTCCAACTGTTACACTTTCTCTCTCCCATTAGTTAGAGAAGACTTCATGACCTCACACTGAGAACACTTTGTAAAAACTTAATGTGTATTGAGCTGCGATTTCTCCCAAGCTTCTATACAGTCTCTACATTGTTGTGTTTATTCTGTGTAAACATGCCATTTTTTTTTTTTTTTACTTTATGGTTTACATAAAGCACCGAGCAGAAGAACGCTTGAGGACATGTTGCTTATTAGTCTTTGTTTCGATGTTTCCTGCTGCAGTCTTGGTTGTTGTGCAGGTTTCTAAGGGGGGGGGGGGTGGGGGGGGGGTAGGGGGTGGGCTGGTGTGAGCCGCGCCGCTCTCTCTCCTAAACCCAGGGTCTCTGGGGCATGGCACACACATGGAAGCACTTTAGAGCTTCACTACACTGCAATTGGGCCTATTACCATAATTACAGCTTTAAAGCCCCAGCAATTTGTATCAGGCATGCACCAGCGCAACCACCAGGCCTTTTGGCCCTGCGGAACAACAGGCACCCCCCCCCACACACACACATACACATGCCGCTGCCCCCCCCCTTCTACTTTCTACACATTCTCCTTTGTCTCTGAGTCTCAGTTGCTGTTTTTCTTCTCACACTCCCTCTTTGGTTACATTAATATCAGAGGGGGGGAGAAGATTATTTTCAGGGGCTCGCACCATGTTGGAGAGCT
The DNA here is from genome assembly GCF_027409825.1 of Scomber japonicus. Classification (NCBI taxonomy): domain Eukaryota; kingdom Metazoa; phylum Chordata; class Actinopteri; order Scombriformes; family Scombridae; genus Scomber; species Scomber japonicus. The sequence goes on along the minus strand of NC_070580.1, from coordinate 10,088,054 downwards.
TATGGTGCTTGTTCTACTGGACTGAAGTGAGAGTGATAAGTGCAGGAGGAAGATAGCTGGAGAAGATAACAAAAGAGAGAAAGAGAGGAGAGAGAGAAAAAAAATACATCAAAAGGTTGGAGTGTGGTTGGTGCAAGAGGTGGGGACTGGCATCAAAGAGCTCTCCTGCACATTAACACTTACTGTTGCAGCTGGGGGAGAGAGAGTGGGATTTGGGCTTTTCCATAGGGGCTCGCCAACTATCGCCTCATTGGGATGGTGCTGTAATCTTGAGCGTGACCCTTTATTCAAACTGAAACCCGGGCTCTTACTGATGTTTGACAGCGGTTTATGGGGTATGACCTCAGAGCTGCTATTAAACACAAAACTGAAAGTAAAAAGGCAGTTTTCTTTGATTAAATCCCAGCACTGTGGCCTCCACAAACAAACAATATGACTGTAGTTTGTGTTTACAAGTGAGACAGAGAGAGAGAGAGAGGAGGGGGGGCGAGGGGGGGGGGGTGTTCCACTGGTGTTTGGCCAAGTCCCAAACCAAATCTGCTATGAGCATTAAACTGAGGTGCATCCTAACTAAATGATGTGGGCTTGTGGACGAGCAGGCCTATTACTCACTGGGTTTGTTTTAGTGCTGGCAGCCCTCTGTGGCCCCATTAGACCTGGCCTTTTGTCCGGTGCGCATCATAAACACATCAAAACGCTCAAATAAACCCCTTCCAGTTGGCCTCGGTAACACCTTAATCAATATGACCGTACAGAAAAAGTCAGTGGGGGGAAAAAGCTTTTATGCATCTCATTTTTCAAGCGGCGGGTTGTAAATTCACGTCCTTCAGAGAGGAGCGAGCCAGCACCTCCGTCATCGAACTTGATTATGTGGAGGGATGGGGCCGAGTTAAATCAAATGATGTAAAAAAGGAGAAGAGGTTTTGAAATAGGGCCGGGGGGTAAAAATGATTTTTTTGGGGATTGCGATGGCCTTTAAACATGCTCACACACTCACCCTGTAAGCCCTCGACTCTTCCACACGTCATAGAGCACCAGCGTGATGTTGCCGCTCGCTGCGGTCGACCCGGCCTGTAGAGAGAGAGAGAGAGAGACAGAGACAGAGAGAGAGTGAGCAAATAGAGGTGTGATGATGGATGCAGTCTCCTTTGCTTCCTGCTATTCGGACAGACACCCTGTTTAGTCTTCCTTGAGCTCAAGCTTCCTTCCCCCCCACCCTCCACCTCCCTCTCTCCCTCCATTTTCTCCTCACGGACAGCTGTGTCAGCGCAGGTGACACCTCCAACGCCCACACACAGGCGCCCAAGCCCATTTGCACACCTCAAACACTGGACCCCTCTCTCTCACTCTCTCTCTCCCTCTCCCTCTCCCTCTCCCTCTCTCCCTTTCCCTCTCTCTCTCCCTGGCTTCTCCTCGTCTCCCTCTACTAGCCGTCAGTCTAGTGCTTTCTATTTACACAATACGGCTTAGCTGGCCGGAGAGTTTTTAATCCATCACTGGTGGAGTGGCAGAGCTAACCGGTGCAGTTAACTGAGGACGGGTGGTGGAGTAGAGTGAAACAGAAAGAAAGAGGCTAGAATGAGGAGAAGAGGAGAAGAGGATAAGCAGCAGCAGCAGCAGCAGGAGAATGTTTATGTGTGTGGGTGCGTGTACGGCAAACCCACGCTGAGGATGTAGGAAACAGTGAAACGTTTCCTACATCCTCAGGTGTCCCGCTGTAAATTCTGACTCCCAGATTTGCTGGAACGAGAAGGAGACTCCTTCGTTTTTTTGTTTTTTTTCTTATTCGTGCGAGAGACAAAAAAAACACTTAAAAACAGGAAAAAAGAAAAAAAAACACCCCTATTCCTTCTGTTTCTGTTGGAGACAGGTGGCTTGAGAAATGACTCTCCCCTTCTCCTCGTCTGACAAGTTTTCTTTTCCTTTACCACTGTGGAATGGGAGGGAGGGAGGGAACGGAGGAACGAGGTGTCCAAAACACACACATGCACACACACGCACATGGTACCTGTGTAACCTATGCTGACATACAAAAACATATCTAAGTACAACTATCTATCAGTTTCTCTCTGGCTTATGTGCACCTCTTGGCTCGCTGCTTTGATATCTGATTTTCTTGCAATTATGCCAGCGAGTTAAAAAACAAAGTAGCACCGTAATGACCCTCTGCATATTCTCTTCTACACATCTACGCTGTTTTATACTGTGAACTCAATGACAGTGATGTATAGCACACCGGCCTGAGGTAGCAGTTTTGATGGTGACTCCCTATGTTTGCCACAGTGGGCTCCAGTGGAAGGTGGTGAACATGACATTGACGGCAGCAGTGTGGTGCTCTGGCAGGGGGTCATGCCAGGCTCAGGAAAAGAGCCGTGTTGTACAGTAGCAGTAGCAGCAGCAGCAGCAGCAGCAGTAGTAGTAGTAGTGTGTGCCACCCTATGTGGTGTGTCAGGCATGTTGCCAGTGCTGCAGCCAGGGGTGGTGTGTCAGGAGTCCTGCCCTAGAGGGCCTTTACACATCCAGCTGTGCCCTGGACATCCGCCCATGCCGGACTGCCCACTGGACAACACCGCTCTTTCATTCTGCACGCAGCAGAAAAGAAAGAACCTTCTCCTCTGCTGCTGCGAGAAGGAAACTAATGTGACAAGTTCCAACACCCACATTTCCTCTCCTTCGTCCGCTCCAAACCGTGCGTACCCATCAACAGCAGCCCCGCTCTCCGTCTATCCGTCTATCTTCCACTCTCTCTCTCCTGCCTGGACTTGTCATCTTTTTGCTGCTGGGGGAGGTTTTACAAAACTGAACTTAACTGTAGTCTTTTTCACACACTGCCCTTTGAGATGAGGCATTACATGTGGACATGGAAATTTTGAGATGTAATGTTTTAACATATTCTGTGGTCTCATAAATTACACTAAACAAATTGCAAACAGTGAGTATTTTAATACATTTTTAGTGCATTTAGACTGTGCTCACTAAATGATTTACAACATGTTTATACCAGCTGGGTCAAATAAGGCAGGAGAGGAAATCTGTCATAGTAAAAAGTTCACAGTGAGCAGTAAACTCAACAAATAAGGCTGAAGTTGGCATGCTGCTTATTAACAATAACAACAACAAAAGCAGGTAAAACACAAACATATAAAATATGCTTCATTTTAAATTCAATTAGAGATTTTTTTTGTATTTTTATGATATTTTTTATTTACAAAATATCACTTGAATTGTAAATAACTGAATTAAAAATAAAATTTTACAAACACAAACACAAGTTAACTACTCATTAAGAATTAAACAGCTTGTTTTAAAGCAACTGTATTAATACTGGGGTGTTATTGGCCATCAAAAACTAAAAAGGCCTTAACGTTTCACTCTCATTTAATGAAATGAAGCCAACTTTCCAGCTCACCTGTGGTGCCTGACGTGAATCAAAAACCTGGCCTTATAAAGTTATAACCGAAGCTCAGCTCAAGCCAAGTCCTTTGCTGGTGGTAAATTACAGCAGCTGCATTTCAAATAATGTTTACAGGAAGCTTTTGTACCGTGCTGTTCCACCTACGGCCAACGGCTTCTCACAAGAGATCAAGACTGTCTGAGTGTTTTGTTAATTCCAGTATCTCATTAGTTAGAATTGGGGGGGTGCGAGGGAATGGAACACTGTGTCTTCTCCAAGGACAGTCAGAGTGTGTCTGTGTGTGTGTGTGTGTGTGTGTGTTTGTGGGGGGGCTGGCTGGGGTAACTCTGAACTTACTACCCTTTACACACACATACACACACACACACACACACACACACACACACACACACACACACACACACACACAGGCACAGGACGTAGTGAGGGAAGCCAGACATACAGTCAGACTGAGCCAAAAGTGAAAGAGGAGGTGGAGAGAGGGAGGAAAAGGAGGGACACCACTGCACAGAGACAAGTAAGGAGGAGGAAGAGGGGGGGGGGACTGTTGGAGAGGACAGACAGAGGAGAAGAGTTAGCAGGAGGGACGCTGGTCTTCTGGTTCGCCTCTCAGAGACAAGCAGCCTTGAGATGGAAATTCAGCGACGAGTCCTCGCTCTAACACTAACCATGCACGCAAACATGTCTCCCCGACACTGTCCACAGTCCAGATCGGATGATAAATGTGTGTGTATGTCTTGCGACTGTCCCGGTGCTACCTCGGCCCACTCTGTCCTGTGTGCTGCTGACAGTGTTGAAATTTGCTCAGGCTGCGAGCCCGCTCAGCTCCCTGCCTGCAAGGTATCACCTGACAGCAGTGTTTAAAAGTCCCTGCCAGAGAAGGTGGTGTGTTCTATGAGAGTGTGTGTGTGTGCGTGTGTGTGTGTGTGTGTGTGTATACCTTTGCGAGCATGATCCTGGTCTTCGCCACGTCGAGAGGAGTGGTAACAAATGCCGCCACCGCCCCTACGGAGACACATACACACATTTAGCAAAGTGCCGAACATAAAAAGGCCCTCTCGCTGCTCTCACAAGTCTTTAAATATTAAAAATAAACCCATAAAAATGTCCAATTACTTAACCGCAGTTACAGTAACGTATTAATTCAGCAATAAACAGTGAAACTCTTGGCCCTCCACTCCATTAAGTTCATAAAAATGATAATATTCCCCATCCGGGACCTTCCTCGTTATTAGACCACAAAAACCAGACAGACACACGTCTATTCCCACTGCCCCCCCGCCCCCCCCCCTTCCACCGCCTCATCCAACCCACTCTTCCCCACACACACACACACACTCGCTTGAATGCACAATCATGAAGAAAGATACATTTGGATACATTCTAACACACATAAACACACCAGTCTCTCACTCTAATACATACATACTCAGGAACCACAAATACACACCCACACACACACATACACACACACACACACACATACACACACACACACAAACCCACTCACTGCCTCCTGTGAGTTTTATTGAGTAGTTACACCCCAACTTCCCTCCATCGCTCCAACTTGGAAGCTGGATGGGCCACACTATCCAGAGGTGTCCCCACTGAGCCGCAATGCGTGCGTGCGTGTGTGTGTGTTTAAGTGAGAATGTGTGTATATGAGTGTGCGTGCGCGTGTGTATGTGTCTCTCTGCCGCAAACATAGCAACTGTTCTTGGTAAACACATCCACATGGGCCACCGAGGAGCAGTGTGACTGTCAGTGAGCTTAGGATAGAGGAAAACATTAGGATCGGTTTGGTGTAACACACTGTAACATTTTTACAAGTACATTCTGGCTCATTATAAGAGATGGATTTAAATTATGACTTTTTTCCATCAATTTTTGGGTGGATAAAACTCAAACCCCCACCACAGTTCTCGTACTGTAGGCTGTTTTGTAATATTCTTGGAGAGCGCTTAAAAAAAAAAAGGGACGCATTATCCTAATAAATCTCACAGACGGAGCGAGTGAGTGAATTTGAGGATCTAAATTTGGCGAACCATGTGATGTGATATAGGTTAGGCGTGAATCAGTCAGTGATGTAATGGTGTCTCGCCGCTAGTGGAGGTTCAAATGGGGGCGAGTCCGTCGTAAGTCAATGCGGGGGGGGAGGGGGGGTGCTGGTGTGAGATATTCAGGATGATTAAACGCGCCTGTGTGAGCATTTCCAGTGTCAAGCAGATTATGTATGAGCGAAAGGGAAGAGTGTGAAGCGCGATGTAAGGGGAAGTGACTGAAACTTGAGGATCCCTCTTGGACAGCAGCTCGGTCGCAGCGGGACGTGAACTTGATTCCTACCCCGCAACCCTGCCCCGACCCACCATGCTACCCCCTTTTTGCCCCCTTCTCCTCCTTTTTGACTCACTGTCCTAATTATCTAAATGACATGTTTTCTGCCTTTTTTTTTCTTATCTACTACAAGTCTGTAATAAAGTTGATGATGATGACTGTATCTATGGTATTTCCCATACTGCATTTCTATTCTGTTATTATTATTATATTATTATTAAGATGTTCAACCTCGCTAATCTGAAAATAAAAAAGCCTTTATTTAAAATCACAAATCATGTTTTTTATGACTCTTTCCTTCCTGAAGCTGACCCACACTCCACCGTTCCTTATCTCATAAGTCTTTTATGCCTTTTTAATCTGCATGTCTCTCTCTGGCAACCACTCATCCACATCTCCTGTCTCCTCTTTCTCTTCCTCTCTTCTAATTCCTTCCTCTCTCCTTTTTTCCCCCAGCATGGAATGAGTCCAGGTGGAGGGTGGGCGCCGGGCCACATCTCAGCTCCTTGGGGTGCTGTGTCCTCACCGCTCGCCTTCCCTCCCTCCCTCCCACCACCTCCACCTCCATCTTCATCTCTCTATTGCCCCGAGAGCAGCTAACCTCAATCTTCCTGTCCTGTCTGGCGCATTGTAGCGTTGTAAGAGTTATGGACTGAAAGCTGTAAGCGTCCAACAACTGCTCCATGGACACAACTGGTCTTTTTTTTTTTTTTTTTTTTTTTTGATTGTGGTTCAGTTTTTTCGTCACGAAAGTAGTGAAGATTGGTTGGAAAGATGGATGATGTGATACACATTTTATTCAGAGCTGCAGCACTGAAGGGACATGCAATGTTGCTACATATCTCTACATATATAGTAGGCTATATTATTCTCTGTGGTTACTCTAATAACACAAAGAGCACTAAATAAATGCTCATAACTGGGTTTTGATGGGTTCTAAGCTCTATAACTGTATATATAATATTTACTTGTTTGTATATGCTGTTTGTTTCCTCACTCTTCTGCCTACACCACAGGGCTGGGCTATATATATCACTATTATAACGATATCATGATATTAGATTTTGGATATTGTAATCTCATGATATGGCATAAATGTTGTCTTTGCCTATTTTAAAGGCTACATTACAGTAAGGTGATGTATTTTTCTGTAATTACTATACTGTTCTAACTGTTCTATTATTTGCCTTTACCCACTTAGTCATTACATCCACATTACTGATCATTATTTATCAAAAAAAGGGCCAATAGTCATTTCCACAATATCGATAGAGGTATTTAGTCAAACATATCGTGATATTTGATTTTGTCCAGCCCTACCACACCATGATTTCTGTCAGTATCAGACCATTTTTCCCCTGCCACTAGTTCTCCATCAGCTTTAAACTTTATGCAGGGCAGCCAAACTTTAAAAAGGCTGTGAAACAAGATCACAAAGCACAAAACAGCAGCAACTCTACACAAAAAATGCTACTAAAACACATTCCACTCTCCAAATATACAATTAATCCGGCTAAAAAGAGGTCAAATTAGATCAAAGGAACCCCACAAGTGTTTTCATTTATCCGGCTGATTAGACCTCTGCTTGAAGTTGAGAGGAAGTGCTATAATGCGAATTAAGTGATGTCACTGCACTTAATAAACCAATTAGAACGATCAATAAGAGATGCTGTAACTCGCACTGCAGGTGTAACAACAATGGGGAGGGGGGGGGGGATGCCCATCAAGCCCAGTCTGCACACACCTACACAGTTCTGAGAAGAAGAGGTCTAATCAAGCAGGTTAAGTGAGAACACCTGTGTAGAGGCTTTAAAAAAAAAAAAAAAAAAGAAGTCAAAGTCATCCATGTAGAATAAAGACATATATTATTATGTGCCTAATCAGAGTTGAGCCTTTGGAGAATAACTGATATACAGTGGATGGAGGAGTGCCCTGTTTTATTTGTCTGCATCTAAAGTTACTGACAAGAGAAAGCATGTCCAAGTCTTTATGGAGTGAATAATCAGAGCAGCGGGGATTAAATTTAGCATTGTGATGACGTATCCTGAACATTAGCTTGTCCCTCCCAAATTATTTTGCAAGTTGATGCCAGTAAGATGATTGGCGACCTACTTTTCCATCTTAGTTTGTTTACCTGACTAAGACAACCACACCAGATTTAGAAAAGAAAGTCTTTAAAACTTGACTTTATGGTAAGAGAGAGTTTTTTGGGCTGCTGGACATTCTTGCAGATACAAAATCTACAATACTGCTTTGAAATTTGTAATTGAGATGGAAAATTAAATCAAAATCTATGCTAAAATTCATTTAGCTACATCTCAGGTCAGACACTTTTTGGCTGCTATTTGTCATGTGTGTCCATTGTTTATATAGACATTCATATGCAGTCTGGCTTACTGCTCTAACACCTACATTTCCCTTCTTGGGATCAATAAAGTTTCATCCTGTCTTCACTTTTTCTTTCCACCCAGTGTGTGTATCTCTCATGTTTCATCCTGTGAATCGAGCCTCTCTCTGCTGCTTGTTGTCTTTTCCTTTCCCATATTCGCCTTGTTTTTTAGCCCACTCCCTTCCCATCTTTAACTCCTTTCCTGTGCCTTTCCCCCCCCCCTCTCCCTCTTTCTAAAAAACCACTTCAGGCCCCAGTGCTCAGGAGGTCGCGCAGCTGCAGGGGCCTATACCCAGTAACCGGCCCCCCTCTCATCCCTCCTTTCTCCTCCCCTGCTTGTCTGTCTCTCCCTTGATACTCATCCGGACTAAGACAGAACCATAAAAGTCTGCCATGGTTTGACTTTCATTGGCTGAAAGTTTTGAGAACTGTACTAATGAAACTTTTTCTGTGGTGTAAACAATGCAAAAGCACTGTATTGGGGTTTTTTTCTATTAGAACGCTGTTAGGTAACAATGCTGAAGATAAAGAAAGGAATTGCTCGCTCTCATTTCCCTTCATCCGTTTCCTCTCTTTTCTTCCACAGATGTGTTGTGCAGGTGAGGATGTGATTTGGCAGCTGAGCTCACCTTTGTGGAATCCTGCAAGAATGAGGCTTTGGGTAAACTTGTCCTACCCTCCTGGCCATCTATTCACCTATCCATCCATCCATCCATCCATCCATCCATCCATCTAGCCCCGTCCATCCCTCCCTTCCTCCTTTCACCCCCCCTCCCCCCTCACCACCCCCTCTCTCCCAAAGCAGCATATAATCCCCTGCACCTGCAAAAGCTCCGCACACTGCAGCCTGCCAAGAGTAGAGCGTGTGACCTTGCCTCCGCGACCACAGAGTCTGGGAGAAACAGAAAGAGAGAGAGAGAGAGAAATGTCAAGAGGGAAAGAGAGAGAGAGAGAGAGAGAGAGAGAGAGAGAGTTGACGATAGAGGAAGATGATGAAAGAGCAAGAAAAAAGAAGAAAGAGGGAGGGAGGGAGGGAGACAAAAGGGAGAGAGAGAGAGAGAGAAGATTGTTAGTTAGTAGATATCAGACACATTGAAAACACATTGTGAACCTTGGTCTGGTCTGGGGTCCAGGCCCACGGCTGGGAACCGGGCTGTCCGGCTATTTTTGTGTTTCATTTTATCCCCAGTGATGTCATGCTACTTGTTTCCCAAGAACTGGGATAGGACAAGAGGGAGGTAAAAGAATATGCTGCAGGGCTTCCACTGTATCACACTAAATCTCTACACAGCTTGTCTGGATGCCATCATGTTCAAGTAGGTCAAAAGTGATCAAAGTTGTACTACTAATCATGAGTAAGGAACCAGTTTGACGGGTTACACATATTTTTATTCATGTTTTCACATACTGGGGCGTCCTGGTAGCTTAATGGTTAAGACACATCACAACTTTAACTAAGGACCTTTATTGTATGTCATATCCCTCTCTCTCTCTCTCTCTCTCTCTCTCTCTCTCTCTCTTTCTCTCTTTCTCTCTCTGCCCATGTATAAATTAAAGGCCAAAATACCAAAAGAAAAACATCTGCATTCATATACAGATGTACTGAAATAGTATCCGTGGTAGTAGTATCATTATCAGTAAAGCCAGTATATGTCATACACAGACCTTTCAGTAGTTATTTAGGTAATTCATTATATTGAGTTTGCCATTGTTTTTATTGTGCTTCACTGTCAACTGAACCTCTACTATGCACCTTATGTTGCTCTGGCACTGTTTTTATTGTATTTCACTGGATCTCTGATGTTTTTATTTTCTTTTAGTATACGTGGCTCCTATGACAATTTCATTTCCCTACAGGGATTAATAACGTCATCTATCCATCTGTCTAGTCCTGCTATATTAAAACCAACCCTTATGGATCTTCAGACAATTGTTTATATACTGTTATGAGTTATTTACAGTATCATGAGGCTTTTCTTAAAGGTCACAAAGGCATATTTTAGTCTGCTTTTGGCTCGACCCATCTATAATTTCCAATATAGTTTATGTTTATGTACTCTTAATATTGATATAAAATTACATATGTCATGATGGTACATTTTGTCCATGGTCTAATGCAGTCTTAATCATCTCATCCACATTGCAGTGTGTGAAAGCATCACTAGAATACTAATAATTGAGTTATGTGAGTTTGATGGATGAGGCTGACGAATATTGACGTTCATGCAGCACCAGTTACTAAACATAACAAAATAAATATACAATTAATGAAACAGTAGATTTAATGGACTGTTAATGTATGGAGTAATAAACTTGATGGTGCTTTTATGTATGTGTGGACATTGTCTGTGTTGATGTAATTATTTGGACATTTGACAATAATTCCTCCGCCATTAAAAAAGCATTTAGACAATTAACTTCTCATTTACTGACCGAGAGATTACACCGCAGAGATTTCACTGAAAACAAAGCTAATTGCACATCATGAATATGCAAAAATGACAGGAACATTTTTCACAGTACTTTTTTGTGTCTGAGAACTCTCACATCACAGGATTCGCTTGCTCAAATGCAACTGGCTACTGAGTGAAACCACCTGATGTTTTTGTTTTCAGAGTGAACAGGATGAGAAGCGAGGTCTGTCTCTTTCTCTCTCTCCCCCCGCTAGTTCCAACAAAGCGATGAGGAGACTGACTATGCAAGGTTAGTCTTTGTGTAAAATGCATGTGGACAGCTGCACTGCCTCAGGCGCTGCAAGGTATGATTACTTCTCAGGGAGAGCAATTGAGCAACAGCATGGAGCGATTACTAATATTTTCTTTGTCCATTCCCCCCCTGTGAGTTTTAATCTGTTGCATGTTATCTCTTTCTCTCCTCCTATCTCACACACATGTGGACATCACAAAAACCATGTGTGCGTGCGCGACACATGCAGACGCAAACAAGTAAACACACACACAGAAAGAAGAGGGAATGGACGACATACAGTGCGTACGAGCTCAGGAAGTGTCATGTGTATTCCATTAGAAGGCAGATTAAAAAGGAGATTTTGTTTTCCACATCAAAGGCCTCACGCTGGGGGATTCCTCCGTCTCTCTCTCTCTGTCTTTCAGAGTCTCTCCCTCCCTTCCTCTCTGTTTCATGAATAAATAATAAGGGGTAAACCTGGGAAAACAAACTTTTTGACCTTTGAACCTTGGTGTCAGGGTCAGAATCTGCACCTGGGCGACTTCCCACAAAGAAAGAGGTGGTAGGTCTGTCTGCATGTGATTGTCAGTACAATATATTTATATATATATGTTTGTTGTGTGTGTATTTGTGGGTGTGTGTGTGTGGGGAGGGGCCTGCATTTGTAAGTGAATCTCATCCGTTTAATTGGACTTCCCATCATCCATTTGACGCAGAATTCCCTGAATATTTTGCGGCTCTCTCTTGGAGTTCAATCCTAACCTAAAACTGTTACACCCTCCTGTTTTGCTAATGTTGTTTTTGAGGTCAGAACAGTTGGGACTGCCGTTGGGGAAAAAAAACTACTGAGTGAAAACCACAATATTGTGAAATTAATGTGTGCGAGAACTGTGTGAATAATCCACATGGATATTGAAGTCTGGTGTGAAAACCACTTTAAATCTGTGCAGTGACCCGCAATGCACGATTCTCACATATCCCTGTGACTTGCTTGATGAATTTATGAAATTCGGTCTTTTTCCTGCCTGGAATATGACTCTCCGTGATATCCCAGAAACCCAAGGACGAGTTGAACTTAATGCACTTTTATGAAAGGATTTAGCTGCCTGCACCTCTTCCTACAAGGCCTGCAGCCGTCCGATGGGTTAGCTCCCTTTTTCCTCTTTCTGTTTCTCTAACTGACAGCTGTGCTGGCTCGGTGTGAAATAGACAGAAAAAGGCCATAACGCAGCACATTACCATCCCGCAGAGCAGATGGGAGATCATGCCACACACATACACTCGCTCAAATTCCTTCACTCTGGCATTTCACGTTGATTCTTGTTTATGAAAGCCTCTGAACAGCCCGGTGGTCACTCGAAGGGAATGGCAGTAAAAACATGTTTGCTCGCGAGTAGTTGCTTTTTCTTCTCCTTACTTGGCTAGACAGCTCGCCTCAGCCATTGTAACAGAGGAAATGGCTCATTAGCTATTCAGAGCACCATGTTAATAAAGAGGATAATTGGACTGTACATCTGGGAGGAGGAGGAGAGGAGATGATTGGAGAGGAGAGGAGAGGAGACGAGAGGAGTCCAGATTCCAGCAGTTCAGCTCTCCGCCAACGGACGTGTCCAGATGGCCTGGAGAGAGAGGGCCTTTGACTAGGGGACAAAGAGACACTTGTGGACGACAAAAAAATCTAACTCTCGCAAATGCACAGACACACACACATAGACATACACACACACAGCTGTGCAGCGTATTGTTCGTCTTAGCTCGGCCGTTAGCTCCTAACATTGATGGAATGTTTGACTGTCCGCCTATCGTGCCCTTGAGACATGATGTCACTCCAACAAAACGCCGTCTTTTCAAAGAGAAACGGCTTTTTATGTGTTCGGGGCCACACAATTAAAAGACAGAGGGGAGAGAGAAACACATTAGGAGACAGAGAGATTTAAAAAAATAAATTAAAAAAAAGCTTAAAAGAGACAGATATACAGGACTGGATATGCTCAGAGCTCATGATAAATTGAATGCTGGTTTGATGGTAGTCGTGACAACCCATTAAACCAGGGTGTAAACTCCCATTTTCTCCTGCCACAATGATACAAGGGAATGCAGAGGGTGAGCCTGCTGTAAATGTGTCAGAGAGTAAGCACACTATTATAACTTTACTACGGATTTATCGCCTAGAGTAATTACAGTAAATGATGGCACTGAGAAATGGCGGAATAGTTGGGGGAGAGAGCAGGGACGGAATGGGATAAAATAGATGAATAATAAATACAGAGAGGGAATAAAGTCAACTAGACAAACATATATGAAAAGATATAAAAACGTACCTTTAAATATTCCCAAAGTGGAAACTGCACCAGTGAGAACGGGATCTGTAAAACAAGCACACAGAGTTTTAATTATCTGCATTATATCTGCTTTCATTTGTGATTTTTTTCGAGACTCAAGTTTCATCTTTAACCTCCAATCTCCTACACTTGTCATTCCTGCCACCTTTCTCTGTTTCCTCTCTCTCTCTCTCTCTCTCTCTCTCTCGTCTGACTGCTCCCTTGTTCCTTCTCACTGCTGATGATTAATGAATGAGACGGGCTGTGGTCTGGCAGCCCTGAATGGATAGATGATAGATGGATGGATGGATGGGTAGATGAAGCAAACTTGGAAAGAGGGATAGTGGGATAGAGGGCGGCACTGGAGTGATGGTTGGAGTGTGAATGTTGCCACTGGAAACGCTAAATCAGCTTACACAGGAAGTTATAGTGGGAGGAAATCAATGGTAATGCCAAGGCGAGGGGCAAATGACACACAGTCAGACCACACACACACTCGCACAGCGGCATGCAGACGCATGAACAGGAATGGGCATACTTTATATAAACAGACACGTACAGAAAGACACTCAAAAACACTAATTCGCACAGACACGTATATTTCACAGACACACACACACACACACACACACACACACACACAAGTGTATCCTGTCATCTTCGCACTGCAGGAATGGCAAAGCAGGACAGGAAGGAAGAGAGGGAACAAAAACAAAAGTGGAGAGGGAAATAAATAAAGACACTGAGTTGTGTCATCAGTCTTTGATCACGGCAACAAGAAGATCATTCATTCATCTGTGCCTCCTCCTTTTCCAGCAAGTTCCGTCATACTACGTTAGCACATCGGTAAAAACAAGACGGATCCAACTCTGAGTCAGCCAGAGCACAAAGATAATACTTGAGCTGTGTTTATGCCTCTCAATGAGCTTATTAAGCACTTACTTAAAATGAACTGACCTCATATAAACACGCAATGTAAACACTAAAGTAGATTAATTTAAAGGTTATCTGCTGCATCTGCTCCCCAAGACACAGCTTATGTATTAAGCAAAAGAAATATAAATAATAACTGTTAATTAGTGATCTTTGGAGGTACTGGTAGGCCTATTTTTATATGTAGAACACAAGCTAGCCTCAGTCTTTATGCTAAGTTAAAGGACCAGTGTGTAGAATTTAGTGGCATCTAGTGGTGAGCCTGCAGATTGCAACCAACTGAATACCCCTCCCCCTCCCCTTCTAAGCATGTAGGAGAACTTATGGTTGCAGCAAAACTCACGAAAATCATGAAAAGCCTTCTCTAAAGCCAGTGTTTGTTTGTCCGTTCTGGGCTACTATAGAAACATGGCGATGCTACATGGCGGCCTCTGTGTAGGGGAAACTACTCCCTATGTAGATATAAAGGGCTCATTCAAAAAGTAAAAACACAATTCTTAAAACTTATTTTCAGGGTTAGGGTTAGGGTATACACTTATGAAACATACCTATTCTTCCAGCTTGCTAGGCTGAAAGATATACCGTATGCAATTCAGTGTTGGTATTTCTACATACAGCTGTGTGCATCACAAACAACTCATATTCGTTACCCTAACAGGTATTTTTAATGAATTGACTATCTTTAGGGAGATTCTTTCAGTCTCTGCTGAGAATTAAGAGTTCAAGGCTTAATCTTTATCAGCCTTTCCTCCCTAGACTTTCCCTCTCTGCTTCTCTCTAATGAGAAGTCAAAGTTACGGTGACCGAGTCCCACAGGTCATCTTTGATGGTACCTGTTGGTAACATTTTCACACGGGAAGCAGAGAGACAAAGTCTTACAATGTGCTTTTGGCTATAAGGCAGTACAACATAATCTTAAGACAATAACGCAAGGGTATGAATCTCCATTTTACTTATGAATATTACATTCCATCTCTGCCAATTGATCTAGATCAACAGATCAGTCTGTAAATATACAGACTGATCTTTTAACTTAAGAGGAGTACATAAAGGGCTCATTCTAGGGTAACAAAACATAAAATATACCCAAAATTCTAATTTTTGGGTGATTATTCACTAGTTAAGAATACTTGCAAATAAACCCCCCACATCTTACACAGTAGTCTTTGAAGGTAGGCTACTGTAACTATTAGTTTCAGATTCATATTGTTCAGACATAAGATTGGTATTGATCTCCTTACGCAACTTTTATCTTGCAAGGCAGATGAATTCGTGAGATCACATCATCACGCAAGAATCCATTTTTGTCAGGCTACGAGTGATTCACTTTTGACCCGCCGCTGCTTCCGACCTATCGGCGTCCTATGAAGATTCCTTCATGATCTTGTGATCTCGCAATTCCAGCTGCCTCGCAAAGGTAAGACGGTAATAGACTGTGATAGAGAGATGGTTCATCTAATCACCTGCCAAGTATTTTTTGAAAGTGCCAGCCTTTTTCCAAACAGTTTCCAAGGACGACTTCTCAGATGGTTCTGCGTAACAAACCAGCTGGTGCATCAGGTTAGCAATTCTTAGCGAGAAAATTGAAAAAGAGTACTTCCTAGATTTTACAGACTTATATAGAAATTCTACTGGCTATTTCAAAATAAACTTACTAACACTAAAGTTCTCTTTTGCTCTCTCACAAAGCCATGTAACACATGCATTGCATCCATGTTCAGACCTAATTCTCTAGACGCTGTCTGGGCTTCAGATGTGAAACAGATATAAAGTACTAATGCAGTTCAAATACATGAGAGGCCACTGCCAGAAAGATGGGATTTGCAAAATAAGGTATAGATATTATAAACATCAAAACAAGAATAATTTATTCTATAGTCAACCATGTATCGCATCCATTAAATACAGCAGAATAGATTTTTTGGGGGTGTATTTGAGTTTAGTGCAATCAAACACTTGTAGCATGATAAGCAGGCCTGATATATGGAGATAACAGAAATGTTCCAGTGGAAACTCTTCATGCCCATCTGGTCTATCCGGGCAGACAGAAGCAAATTTTCTCAGTCCTTTGAGATGATCTAAAAACTTTATTTGATGTAGGTCTGGTATCCAGCCCCCTGAATGTGGAGTGTTATACAATGGAGAGTGAGTGCACCTGTTTTCCAACTGTGGAGAGATGAGAGTGAGCTTTCAAAAGGAATAAAAGTGCACCTGTCTTTTATTACCACCCTGATGAGTTCTGCCTTTTTCCAGGCCTGGGAGAGAGAGACAGAGACAGAGCGGATGGAGGGGGAGCGGTGTGGGGGTAAAATCCACAATCACTAAATGCAAGCAGGACATATTGTTCCTGTATTAAGTCATAGTAGGTAAACATGTGTCTGACTTATTTCATTTTTATACTTTAGAAACTGTTGTACTGCTTGCTCACAATTTTAAATGTTTTTTTCAGCTGGAATAAAACATTTGAATCTCTGTGGTAGTACACACCTTCCACATGTAGCTAGCTATATACAGTAAAGGAAAGGTTAAAAAGAAAAATACATTCATTTAATGTGTACTAAAGTGTGTAGAGGACTTTGAACCATGAGAAGGAGTGTAAAAAAAGAGAGAAAGCCAGATGGGTTCTGTGGAGGATCTGGAAAGAGTGATCCACCAATGATTTATGACTTGGTTTGACACCTCTGGCACACTGTGCGTGCTGTGTGTGTGTAGATCCGTGTGTGTGTGTGTTGCCTGGCAGAGATGGAGCGTCTGAAAACCACATGTGGTCTGATTAAAATTGATAAGCCATTTAGGCCTGAGGAGGGCACACACACACTTGAAGCATGCATGAACCTGACTAGATGTGGCATACAACAGAATCCAGTGTGCGTGTGTGTGTGTGTGTGTGTGTGTGTTTGACTTCTAAAATGAAAGAATAGGTGGAAAATACAGTATGGGAGTTAATCGCTGTAGTGTTATCAAAACTAAAATGCTTTCTACTTGCACATCAACATGCTGTACCGCGGTAATACTTTAATGGTGGTGTAGTGATGGAAGGAGATGTGAGGTGTAATAAATCTCTCAGCTGGATGAGATGTGAAGATAAGTAGAGACAGAGAGTGAAGTGGTGAAGAAAGGGGACTGGACATGTAATCTGTTTCTACTTCCATCCTTCTCTCTCTCTCTCGCTCTCTCTGACCAGAGCATCAATTTTAACAGCCATCACACCCTCAACATCCAAATCAAAAACCTGAAGTCTATTCATTTTCTGTGTAACTGAGTGATGCACACAGTGTTACCCATTCCTCAGCTGCCTGTCGCTGAGGAATGAATTTTCACCACAACTGCAATCCTTGTGTCACTGCTCTGACTTGCACTAAAAACATAAGCAAGATTTCTCAAAACAGCCCGAGGGAGCAACTTTTTTTCTTTTTTTTTTTTTACTTTATGCTTTTGTTTTTGAGGTGAGGTAACCTTGGAGATAGACATGTGCTTCAGATAGAGAGAACAATGCTTATATCCTTCCTGTAGTTGTAGATCAAATGAACCACACAGATGTGCCGCATGAAGACTAAATATCCTTGAAAAGCTTTTCAGCAATTTGTCTATATAATAATTCCATATATCATAAGAGAAAGTCAAATACCATCACCCAACATACAAAGAATGTTAATGTTAGTTTAATTATCCAATGCACAATCAATCAATCTTTATTTGTATAGCGCCAAATCACAACAAAGCCATCTCAAGGCACTTTACACATAGAGCAGGTTCTAAACCCAACTCTTCAGGTTCACAGATGCAGTGTGAGATACTGTGGGAACTGCAATGTTACATGTCTGTCTAACTCTTCAGGCAAAAACATCACATCACAACATCAGAGATCAACAGTTCTTAAGAAAACGTGTGTGACATGTTTTTCTTCTATTGGATCCATTATGCAGATGCTTTAAGGTGCTTTTACACTGATTTCATGCAGTCAACCCTCACAGCAGCTGCTAAAAATAAAACACACAACTAATATTGAGATAATTATTAATATCACTCAATATTAAAAAATACCAAAAGGGATTTTCTGACCACTTCAGGTTTACATGATGTGACTTTACATGAAGTGAGGGCCTCTCACTCAGTAGTAACACCAACAGGAACATCAGAAACTGTATGCCAATCCATCCGAAACACCTCTGACATATTCATTCACAATAAACATGAAACCTTTTGAAGTAGTGGATAAACCTGTTATTCCCCATGCTGTTTTTTTTACCATCATTATTTTTGTTGTAAAATGGACCAAAGCTTTCTCTTTTATTAAAACATATGATGGATTTCACATACAATGTTTTACAATGACACAAGCATAAACATTAGTTTAAACATTTTAGGGATACAATGCACTTCAATTTTTGTGAATTAATACTGATTGTTATTTTTAAATATTATAAGATCTGAGATTATATCAAAAATAATACATTGTGAAAAGTTTTGATTTAGTGATTGTGTCAACACCAATAAACTGAATAATGCCTAATATATAAATAAAATGTCCCCATTAAAATACATTCCAAACAATAGATAACAAAAATAATATTTTATGTTGGAAGCAGCTTCCACTCTTCTCACTTTTCCTATATGGTTGATTCTAACCGTCTTCTGTCACCAGCTGCAAAATACAGCATGAAAACCTTCTCCTTCACATCCACGTGAAGGCAGTAGGACATATGTTGATACTTCTGCTGCCTCCCATTTAAGAAGTGCTGTGTCACAGCACAGTGCCATTATGTATAGCCATTCACTGTGGGTAGCTTGTAAAAAGACATGGAAACTACACCAGACCCCTACAAAACGTATAACCTCTCATACCTCTACACACAGACAGGTCTGTTTTAAGTCTGTTTTCAGCCTGTTTGTGCGGAAGGTGTCAGATTACCAGGCCTCATAAATCCTGAGCATCATGACGGCCTTTGCACGTTTGGTAAAGAAATTCATGTTTTATTTTTGCAAATGCTGCAGATGACATTTCAGAATACATGTGACCATTTCAACCATCAGATTCAGTACAACTATAACTGAAACAGTATCCGTTTGATGTGATCACATGAGCGGCTTCAACAAACTGAGAATATATTAGTCACCACACCCTCTGATCTATATTCCACTCAGACCTTTTGCACATTGCGCTGCTGCACATACATGAACCAAAATAGCAGATGTGTTCGGAGAAGCCCACACAGCCTGTGTGTCATAAAACATTTGCAAAGTCGATTTTGAAAATAATACATATAGTATTGGTGTATTGCTACTTTTTTTGCTCATTACTGCCCCCAACTGTTGATCAGTTGAAGAGCATGAACTTGGTTCTTTGGTTATCCTGTGCAGCTTGTGACTGATCAGCTTGAAAGCTCATGTATAGCTTAAGGACACTTTAAGGGGCTGTCTGGCTTTAACCGGTTGCAGCCACTGAACCAGAATTCAAGAGTGGGCACTTTGTCCAACTATGGCCAGTGGGTGATCTGCATGGTTTGGATATTCTAGTTACAGAGAGGTCTGCCACAAGTGTTGAGGGCACATTTAGACCTCAGCTATGTCATGGTAGACTAGCACACAGCCATCCAGACAGCCAGGGCCGTGCTACGCTAGGCTAGCATGGAGGCAGCCAGGACACATAAAATCCCACTGCTCCCTGGTGCTAACTGCTGACTCTGTCTCATCCCCCCGCCTCATATAATGCCCCAGCTACCATGGCCTATTCAGCACCATGAAGCCAAGCCAAATTCCCAATGTGTGAATGTGATTGGGTGGTGGTCACTGAATCCAGGGTCGTTATGTTAACTCTAGAAGAACTTCAGAAGGACTTCATAAATTCCATGAAAAATGGAATAAATGCCTATTCACATCATCAGGACATAAACAGGATCCCACTGTTAGATCATCAACATGTTCACTTGCAAGGAAAATAAAAGAGAGTATGTTTTTATCTTGTTTTTGTCATTCTATACCAACTAAACATGTACCGTAGCTGTTATTTAAAGGATCAGTTAGCAGAAGAAAACACTACCCCTGAAGGCTGAGCAGCAGTAATGTTTATGTCCATTGAAAACAACTGAGGTTTTCCTCTGCCTGCCAAACCTTTACTAGCTCACTCAACTCCAGCTTGAGCCAATCAGCCGGCTTCCATGGCCATGTGAGCAGCAACCAAATCATAACGATAACCAGAGAGACCAACACACCCAGCGCGTTTAACACATTGTTGAGGTCAGAAAACTTGACCTGTCACGTGATATAAAAGGCTTATTCAAATACACACACACAAAAATGTGGTTAGGTCTAAACTAAAATATCTTACCACCTGTTTTTTGGGGATTTCTTCTTTAGAACCACCATCAGCAGTATAACATTTAAGTTTCAGAGCAAACACCAGAACCTGAAATACCGGTATTGGTGTATATGTTGTCCAATATCAACCGATATTCCTTTATGTACATAATTATGCTTTTGTTGTTTTTTTTATTTATAGCTATCTATAATTACTAAAGTTTACTGCGTCAGTACATTGATGTCATTTCATAAAATAAAGATCATTATTAAATAGTAATCATGCCTCCATGACATATGTTTGTCACAAGTGTCATAACCACATTTGAAGGATCATTGCAAAAAAATGTGTGTTTATGTATATATGCTGTGTATAAGATTATCAGCTGATACATCAATATCAGAATGTTTTTACTCCTTAATATCGGTATCGGCCCCAAAAGTCCAGTATTGGTCGGGCCCTGATGGATACTATCCAAAGTAGTTTGTGTTAATTGCTAATAAGCTAGTATTAGCAAGCCAACACATTAAAGAGATCAACTTTAACCCTGCGTTAAACATTGCATCCATCTCATTAATCTAAATGTGTCTGACAACCCAGTATTGAATTGGGAATGCCAACCCAGAACGCTCTAGTAAAACAATGTAGCATCATCTGGCAAAAACGTTTAACCAGGTTCAACTTTTGCTACAAACGTGATGTCACCTGACCAGAGGCGGCTGTGTTGACCAATCATATATACGTGAGCACACGTTCCTGTTGATTACCTTGTAATGTAAATTGGGCATTTCTACCGTTTACCTCGCTATTGTTGCTACCAAAGGGAAAACAGTTGCCGCCAAGATAACTGCCCAGAGTTGTAAACTACTGTGTCATAAACCTCTGTGCAGTGTTTTTGGAGCCTGATAAGCCTTCAAATTCACTGATCTGTTACTTAATCTGGACTTCCTGGAACCTATTCCATGTCTTGTCTGTACCATAAACATGTCCCTCCCCCACCAACCCTAACTAGAATACTTTAAAGAAAACACATTTTTGAGTAGGAAAAACCTACTTAGACCCTGAGGCGCAAAACTAAGTTAATTTTACCCTGTTTCACTCTATTCCTGAACTGAAGTTTTCCTGAAATCATTCAGCTGGCTGTGGACAAATCCTCTACTTACACTTGTGTTCTCTTTTTCTGTTTCTAGTGTCTACTCTGTAATTTCTGGCCCTATCCTACTATCTAAACTACATCTTCAATGTCCTTCCAGACCTCAATCCAATTCTCTCCATCTACCATCTTCTCCACCCTACTGACCACTCCCTTCTCTTGTTCTACTCATGCTCCTTTTGAAAGTAAAATCTCAGCATACAAAGAATCACAACTGGTCATCTCTAAGACTAAAGCCACTGTCACAATACCATACCTTTTTTTTGTTGTTGTTGAAATCATACCAAACTTTGGCTCTGCTACTTGGCCATAAAGTGAGAACTTTGTTCCAAGAGCTCAGAAGCATCTGCTCCCAAAGCCCACAAACATCTGTGTCATCCAGCTGGCCTCCAGGGACAGGATTCCACTGCTGGGAAACACATGACCGCCTCTCTCACAGACCTGCTATCCTCCATATGTGTGTGTGTGTGTGTGTGTGTGTGTGTGTGTGTGTGTGTGTGTGTGTGTGTGTATTTCAATTTTGTAAGAAAATGTCAATGTGCTTAATCATATTTAAGCTGATGTGCATGTGTGTCTTGAAGAGCGGCATTATATGTTTGCTAGCTGACACATTTCGTAAATGATCAAAGTTGACAGTGCCACTTGCTGTGACTGTCAGGTACTATATTATACCAATATGGAGATGTCTGCTGTGTCATTCTGCTGACAGTGCTCCAGTTTGTGTGTGTGTGTGTGTATGTGCGTCCTTGCCAACTGTATAAGCGCTAACTTTATTAGCATTCAGAGAGGCTTCGGGCTGTCACAGGTCCTTAGGCGCTCAGCGGAGGGCAGGAAAAACACATGTCAAAATATATTCACATTGAGCCTGATTGCAGGCAAGCCAGTTGGCTGCAATTTGACAAATGACTTTTAATAGGTCATACTGCTGCCTGTGCATACTAATGAGTATTCAAAGGGAGAGAGAAAGAGTTAGGGAGATAGATATTAACACAGAGAGACAAGTAGACAAATGTATAGATGGCCAAACCAACAGATGAGAGACATTATTCATCTTTTCCAATAGATTCCTTTCCAAAAAGTACTTCATCCTTAAATATTTGGACTTTTCCTACTTTGTAACATCTACCTAGTGCTACTGAGGACTGGCTCTCCAAAACTAACTTAACAGAAAACCACAATTCAGATGCTTTCCAACAAAATGTACCAATTGATCTCAGCGTGTCTACAGCCCCACATAAGATGATACAGCATTATATCATCTTGATGGTACTGAGCAATAAACATTAACAATGCACAAGAGACTTCTTAGCCAGTATCCACAATAACTACTGATTGGCTGATAAAATCAATACAAAAACAATAGGGCGACCAAAACAAACATCCAGTGGACCATTAATCACAGCTCAAAGCTCTGTGCTGCTAATTAACTACTTCAGTTTGACATTATGTTACCACAAAATGTTTGCCATGAATTAAACTGACTACAGAGTCTACAGCCATGCTAGTGGCTCTGTGATGATACACTTATGCAACAGAGCTGCTTTGAGTGAAATGCTTACATCAGCATGCTAATACAGCAGGTGTTATTTTTACTATGTTCATCAACTTTCTTTAGCGTGTTAGCATATTAACATCTATAAAGCTGTGGCTGATTGAGGTGCCATTACTTTTGCAGGTATTTGGTAACAATCGAATTATTACATTTTTGACCTGATGGTGGCGCTAGAGGAAAATTTGAGGGAACTCCTACATTATTACAATTCAACCTGTGGTGGAAATGCCTGTATCAAATCTCATTGTATCCATACAGCCGTTGTTGAGACATTTCACATAACCACAAATGTCAACCTCATGGTGGATCCCTAAAGTCATTACGATTCATTGTCTGAGAATCATGAACGTCTGTACAAAATATTGTGCCAATCCATCTTGTAGATGTTGAGATAAGTGAAAGCAGATCACCTATTCCATCCCCAGCTCGGCAGTATAAATCTGTGTGGGGAACATGAAAAAGCAGCACTTACCCCCCCCCTCCGCCTCATGACCACCACCGAGGTTTCCATAAGCAAGGCTCTTAACCCAAACTACTCCAGTGGAGCTGCTCAGTGGCTGGCAGTTCAGACTGTGGTTGTACTGGGCAGTTTCCAGGTGTGAATGTGTGCAAGTGTGTGAGACTGTTAAAAAAGACAACAACTTTGACCTCATGATGGTGGAAGAGGAATAGGCAGGAAATCACCACAGCAGGCTTCATTCTTTGGTCATCATGGATATCTGAACCAAATTTCAAGGCAATCCATTCAACAGCTGTTGAGATATTTCAGTCTGAAGCAAAGTGGTGGACCGACTGACCACTATCCCTACAGCCACACCGTGGCTAAAAATGGATGATGATTTGAATACAGCCTACTATTTTACTGTGGTTAGTGTACAAACAATTATGTGTCCTGATATAGAAAGAAAACAGACCCAGAGGAGTCAGTTTGTATATCAGAAAACTGTCCACAAGTAATAACTTGAAGATTATCACTTACAGCATGCACTGAAGTGAACTAAAGTCACACAAATTCAAATTCTTTTTATAACACTGAAAGCATATCCCTTTACACAGTGGATAGTTCACAAGCATTCTCAAAGACACACTGAAATCATTGTGATTAATCAGATTTTGGCTGTGATGCCAAATCTTATGGAAACCAGAGACTCTTTTTTTCCTCTTGAAATTATACCCATGTAAGCAGTAATTTCTGTGGAAACTCATGTTTTATAAAAGCCAGTATACCTTGGATGACATTGTTTACTGTCATTACGATGACAGAATAAAAACCCTCCCTCATTTTATGGCTATTGTATGAAATCCCAGACACAAATAACACTACTATAAAAGATTCACACTTTAACTCAGTCAAGACACTGTGGTGCAATCCTGAACCCGACAACTTAAGTGCTCCTTCTGCTCCGTTCTTGCCACCAGATGTGGAGCAAATGAGCTAAAGAGCAAATGATTCATGAGCCAGAGACGTCTGCTGGATCTTCTGTTAGTGCTTGATACTGAATGACCATTCCAAATCCATTTGGCAAAACCTCCTAAACCCGTGGATTTGGAATTCACCAAATGTACCATTTCAAATGAGACCATGTGTACTCCCTCAAATTCAATTTATCCGCAAAATAAAATGAACAATGGCCTCTTTGAAATGTTTAAGTATACTTTTAAGAAATCCTGATTCACTAAAGAGTTCAGATTGAGATCAGAGCAACAGTTTTACTGTCCAGTTAACCTCCTGCCCTTCATTCTATTAAAGTGTTTTACAGTTGTAGTTCTTCAGTCTCAGGAGAGGAGAGGAGAGGAGAGGAAAGAACTGGAGAGGAGAGGAGAGGAGAGGAGAGGAAGGGAGGAGAGGGGAAGGAAGGAGGAAAGAGGAGAGAAAGGATAGGAAAGAAGAGAGGAGAAGAGAAGGGAGGAGGAAAGAAGAGAAAATGAAATGGGAAGAAAGGGGAGGAGAGAAGAGGAGAGGAAAGGGCGGAGTGGAGAGGATAGAAGAGGAGAGGAGAACTTTTAAAAGAAAGCAGATGGGAGTCAGATGTTGAAGCTATCAGCAGCAGCCTTAGTCAAAGTGCAGAATCACTACAGGCCTTGTGAAGACCAAGACACACACACACACACACACACACACACACACACACACACACACACACACACACAAAAAAAAAATCATACGGACTGGCCTGGCAGAGCAAAGCCTTGAGTCTAAGTCCACATTTATTACCTGCTAATGCAACAGGGCTGCAAGCTGGATTTACTTGCCAAATTCATACAAGCGCGCACACACACTCGTACTAACATTCAGACACACCCACATTCCATCTCCCGTGTGTCACCAAAGTATGACGAGGGACCGACTATGGTGACACACTGATAACAAACAGACAGAGATCAGATTTTAATATGTTGAAAGTTGATTGAGACATTAATCATGTCAGACAGACAGGTGCTGTTGGACATCTCCGTATGTTACTGTGCCAAATGTTCAAACTCGATCACAGTCAGTCACTGAGCAGTAAGAAACCAGACCTGTTTGTCTCTCTGCTGATGGACAATCTGGATGAATATACACACAACACACACACACACACACACACACACATACACACACACACACAGAAAAAAAACTAAAAATAAAAAAACTGCACAACAAGAATTGCCTTCAAGCTAAAGTACACACAAACACACACACACACACACAGGCACGTTGCTGGTTAGCACAATTCTAATGAAGTATGACAGATATGCGATAAGGATGCATGTTGCAATACCCTGAGCTCTCACTAAACGGTGAGTGGGGGCAGCAATTATTTCCCTAAAATAACTCCAGCTGGACTGTTTCTGAACACTAGCTCGGCAAGGATATTAAATCAATATATATTTGGAAGTATGTTTTTAATATTATTATGATTCTGAATGCAGATCACGTAGAGTTGAGCAAAATACCACATTAATTTAATTTTCTGTTTTTGTACAATGTGTATAATTGTTACAACATGCTCGACAAGGTTACTTTTACTCAACAAGTGAAAAAAAACAAAAAAAACAGACGATGACATCATCAGCTGTCTTGGATCAAAAGACACAACACACACACACACACACAACATTTAGAACTGATAGTTAAACGTGTTATTCTACATTTTGAAAGTAAATAATGTAAAAGATTTACTTTTTTTGATTGTAATGGGGAACTCCTCATTCACAAATGCTGTTTTTCTAAAATTACATATAATAATTAAATGTTACAAATTTGAATCTTTGAAGTCCTGAGTCTTTATAATCTGTTATTTTTTCTTTCTATTGTCATCCTTTTTTCTTTAAATACCATTTATACATTGACTGTAAACTCCAGTTAAAATAAAAAATGGGAAATGTATTTCGATCAATAAAAGTCCTGACCAAACAAAAAAAAAAGAAGGTTAGCTGTAAAATTTGACCTTTTCTTCGGAATGATAATTTGGACTGAACAACTTTACACAATCATTTCACTACACAGTTCCACTGGAAGTTGATTAAGTGATAATATTGTATTATCATCCAACCGCATTACGCTCCAAACACCAGTCAAGTACTTTAATGATGTGACAGAATTTACAGAGCAGAAGCTATGCTGCAGTATCCCAATATAATTTTCCAGCATCATGCCTGTTTAATCTATATATGGGCTCTTAATTATTTTCCTGTTATGGTGATCCTGTCCTGCATGCACATATGACCTAATATCACACCTACTATCTGCAGTGACATTGCAAAAACCCTGGCTAAACATAGGAGCACAGCAGGAACTTGTGTGTGTGTGTGTACAGTCCAGTAAAGGAGACAGAGAGACTCTGTGTGTGTGTGTGTGTGTGTGTGTGTGTGTGTGTGTGGGGCACCTAAGTACACCTTTGGGACAGAGGGGTTCAAGGCCTTTTAAATAAATAAACAAACACATAAATAAAGTCAATCGATAGAAGGAGCCTGATCCGGCACTCTGGGCCTGTGTTTGGCCTCTCACTTCATAAGAGAGGCCTGGGGGAGAACGAGAAGGGGGGGAGGAAAGGAGGGGGAACTGAGAGTGCCAGGGAGAGGGTAGCGGGGAGAAAGAAACAGAGAGAGAAGGTTGGATTACTTCTCTCTTGGTGGTTGTATAGTGCTGGTTAGTGGAAGCCAAGGCCTGCTCTCCCTCTTACAGAAAACAGACCGCCATATGCTGTCTCAGTTTTAGCGCGCACACACACACACACACACACACACACCTGTTAGTTCACTCCCCCGAGGCAAACTTCACACAAATCATACGCCTATCCAAACACAAACCTGTAACACATACAAAGCATATCTCCCCTCGTGCTCAGCTCAGTTCCTCCGAAACCTACATTTGTCACAGATTAGGGAGTGTCGGAGGCTGCGTGGTTCTGTGCATCCTGCAGCATGAGCACGTGTCCCTTTAAGGCCTAGATGCTGTGTAACTATGAGGAGTGTTCAGCCTTAAGCGACTAGCAATCACTCATCCAGGCCTTTCCAGCTCCCTGGCGCTGTAAAAACTAGAACGAGTCTGACTGCACTTGCTGAAGAATTCCACCTGACAGTTTTGAATGCCAAGGGCAGCACGGAGAGAGAGAGTGTGTGTGTGTGTGTGTGTGTGTGTGTGTGTGTGTGTGTGTGTGTGTGTTTAAACTAGCCAAACTAGGGAGAGGTTTGAGCCCCGGCACATCTTCGGCGAGCCAATCAAATCGCAGCTGGCCCCGGTTCCCATAAGCCGCCGCTGCAGCCCGGTGAATGTCATCGCGGGGCAGTAATATTCCCGACAAATTAAGACTTGTTCTGAGGTGAGTGGGGGGGGGGGAGCGAGCGGGAGAGTAGGGAAGGGAAAGAGGGAGGAGAGGAGGTGGAGGTGGTGGAGGTGGTGGAGAAACAGTGCGCTGGCAAAGATTCAAGAGAGCAATTCCATCGACATGAGAGAAATGCTTCCCAGAAACTCTGAATAATATTTATGTTGTGCTGGTGAATTTTTTTTTCCCTCTTCCTCCCACCTGTGTGCAGCTTTGTGTAGCTTGTTGCTTCAAAATGGACGTGTGATACCACTGAACAGGCAGACACAAAGGGGAAAAAAACACTAACTCCCTTATCAACAGACACCTGATACTTCTTTTTCTCTGCAGCCTTTAATGAAAGGAGCTGAAGTATAGCTTGCTGTTCAGTGACACAAAAACATAAAAAGTTAAATACTGAATGCTTTTATTGGCTCTTCATACTCAGTATTTATTATGAATGTTATAGGCTTAGTATTTTTTCATTTGGTTAAAACATGACAGTATGGATCTGTCACAGCCATTGACAGATGATGTCGATGGCAAAGTGCGTATTAGCCAATGAATGGTGGTTTGGTGTGACACAGGATGCCCGGAGGGTCAACCAATTAGCTGTTGACAGGAAGAGAGATGTATGGCTGCCTGAGGAACTGGCTAAGGCTGGGGGAGTCAGACGTGGGAGAGTGGACTGAGAGTTAATGTGTTGATGCAGGCTAAAGCATGTGAAAATGAGAGGGTGCTTCTATAGATTTAGCTTCTCTAAACAGATAGTTGAAAAAGAGAGGCTACGGAACACTTCTATTATACATCAGTTAGATTTTTGGGGAGCTCCTCGGTTTTAGCTGCGAACCACAGTTGGGTTAACATTGTGTTTTTCCAATTGTGCTTACCTCTATTTAGATAGATTTGAGAGAAAACAATGAGCCACATGATGGCAACAACACTAACCAACAGCACAGAATGAGTTTCAATGTAGATGATTTATGTTTTAATTTTGCTATGGACACCAGACAGACTCCTGAGTCGGTATGTTCTAAGACAAACTGAATAGAACAACAGAAGAAACATTGTGGAGTTTTTTTTACAAGTTACAGGCACCGGGGAAGCCATATGAAGCCTTGGCCAGAGGTGAATCAACAGCAGTGTATAATTGAGCCACTTCCACTGCTAACCCTGAAAGATTAAAAGTGACACAGCCAGCAGCACAAACCAAGCAAGGATAACTTGACCCAAATGAAACTTAAAGCTTAATCAGCAGAACAAACCAACCCGTTATGGCGTGGTGAACTTTACCTTGTGATGTTGATTTCTGTGAGATTCTATCCCAGACAGCAGCACAAAGGAATTCTGAATTTGCGTGCCACCACAACATAATACAGGCTTTCTCAAATAAACAGACAGAAACAAAGAGTATTTACAGAGACAAGAGAGCACATAACTATTAAGTAAGTGAGTGTGTAACCAAACATTTGGTTTTACAGCCCACAATATACAAGCATGAGCTCATATGGCTACTAACATTGTTAGCGTAGCTTAGCTGCTAATGTTAACCAGTTACTAGAGCCAACATTTATTGTTTAGGCAAATAAATGTCTGTATTTTATAGTTGTTTTGTATGTTAACCGTGCTGCACATGCAAAAATATGCATGTATACATACATGCAAAATAGTGTTGGGCAAAATATTTGCATGCTGGTTATGGTTTACTGTAACTGGATGGTGTCACGCAAGTGCAGCGTTAACGAATGCTGGGTATTTAAATAATACTTAACGACACCTGGACAATGAAAGCAAAAAAGAAAGTGTTTCTATTAATGCAGGTTAACATTTTATCCTGTTCTATATCCACAGTAATGATGTGAGAGTTTCCCTTTAAAGGGCTAAGAGGCAAACTAGAGTAAAACGGACAGGAAGGGTCCAGAATAAGTCCGCTTGCTTTAATCTCTCCAGCATGGCACACACACACACACACACAAACAGACACACACACACACACACACACACACACGTGCGCGTATGAAAACACACACATGGCAGTGGTGCGGACACATACACACACTATGTTCTCTGGGAGCAGTGCCCACAGCAATAAAACACAAACCACAGTCATTCCAGCTAACCAATCACTGCCTAAGGGCCAACTGAAATGTTTCTCGCACAGACACACACATGCAAACATATCTTATCGGCTGGGAATCAGATAAGCACAGCAGCAGCACAGCTGGAAATAACAGAATCCCTGTAGTGAGAGAAGTGTATACTGGCAGTATCGCAACAAGTTTGAAAACGCACATGCACACACACACACACACACACACACTACACAGATAGATGAGTCAGTCAAACAAAACCTTGTATGGACCTGATCAATCCGTTACAGGCCTGAACGAAAGGCTGCACAATATAAACCTGAGCTTCACTCTCATTAGTGAAAATGAAAGCACTAACCCTTTATGCGTGTAAAGGGAATGTCAGGGGATCAATAAAGTCATTCAGATTTATCCTTATGTTAACCTTTAATAGCTTTATCAAATTTCTTGGCAATCCACCCAATCATTGTCTAGATATTTCACTCGAAACCAAACCTGTTGACCTCATGGCAGAGCTAGAGGATCATCATATTTCAGTCTGAACCAAGGCAGTTGACCAACTAACCAACTAATCAATATTACATATAATAATACATTTGTACAAATGTGCTGGAAATAAGTAGTAATTAAACAAAAGGTATTTTACAAGTATGTTCCTTACTTTTGGGAAATACTTTTTCATTGTTGACACCAAACCTTCACAAAAGAATACAATCTTTCATTCATCAGAGATGGTTTAAATGACTTGTGGTATATCAAGCACAGATATTAAACCATACATGTAACCCCTGGACTCTCATATAAACAGCCTCAGCACTGCACTGCTGTGAATGTAGATGAGTGTTGAATTATGAATTGGTTTGAACTCCTAACCTCCGTCGGGGTTGAGTGAGGTAAACGCCCGTGGTGCGGGTGACACTTTATATTTCTTTTTTTCCATTGGACATTAAGCAGTGACATCACAGACTGACCCTTGACATTCAGGTGGTTTGTTCCAGATGCTTTCAGGTCGTAAGTACTGCTGCTAGCAGGATGATGGTTGTGGCTGAGGAAATGGGGGCAGGCATATGGCTGGGGGGTGTGGGGGGTAGCAGGGTGCTGCTTCTGGAGAACCTCATATGACTGTCTGGAAAAAGGGGCACTTATGCAACAGCAAAACTACACATACAAAATCAGTCCTTCAAATCATGATGTTACTGAAAAATGCAATTATTTAAATTCGAAAAGCCTATTGAAATCATAGGATGTCATGTTTTACATTGAATTGAATGTGTGTGTGTGTGTGTGTGTGTGTGTGTGTGTGTGTGTGTGTGTGTGTGTGTGTGTGTGTGTGTGTGTGTGTGTGTGTGTGTGTGTTATCCTCTGCAGATGTCCATTATTTTCATGTATGACAAAAGTAACGAGTAATGAGTACATGTAAAGTAAGGTAACTAGTTACATTACTAGTTACTGCAAAAAAATAGTGGAATTATATAGGTAAGAGGGGATCTAGGAGGAGAGAAAAGTGAGCTAGATGGATTTTCATCGTTGCTTCTCATGAAAGAGTAGCAGTGCTGTTAAAAAAAAAAAGTTAGGTTAACCTCTAATTACTGGGTGCTTCCCCATGTCTGGCTATTGCTACAGTGCTGATTTATCCTCCTTCCATTCTGTCCTGTCACTCCACGATCAAGTGAGACTAAGATGTTATAGTGGATTTGACTGAAGGGTTAATTCATGTGCAGGTTTCTATTCTAATACAGTGGCTTTATAACAGGCTGATTGACTGAGATGGTAACCTGAAGTTGAACAGATGTCCAAGTCACACAAAATCTGCATTGCAAATACTGCCGTCAGGGGAATAAGGCATCACTCTCAATATTGTGTACTGGCAATAGATTCCAATATACAGGAGCGTACTCTTGACACTTATTTCCTTCCACATGACATTCAACCCGCTGCTTGTCCTATTCCCTCCATTCTCGACCTACCGCCCCTCTGTTGAATACCCTCCCACCCCACCACCACCACCTCCCCCCTCCCCCCTCAGTCCCTTGCCAGGCTGACAGGGCTGTGTGTTATTAGAAACACATGTGGAGCGCCAAAGGTTTTCTGCTCGGATTGAGACAAACATGCATAAAGTTGTGGGAAGCAAACATAGCCCCGAGACCCGGGGAGACACACTGACTAGCGTGGCCTCCGTGGTCATGTCCACAGCGCTCACACATTCACAGACGGACAAACACACACGCACACAGTGGAAGGGAGAAGCACAAAAACAACTATAGCTGTCAAAAACAAACTGCCGGAAAAATGTCTGGCAGTACAGATTAGCAATAAGTCTTTGCATAAAAAACGCTGAAATGCACAGAGAATCCCTGCATTCCAAATTATATCTGCAAATGATGGATTTTTTGAATGGACTCGAGTGCTCAGTGGGGACAAACGTACTTAACACAAGTGTGTGATCCATGGGTCTCAGTGGCACAGCCTTCAAATGCATCATCCTCAGCAGGGAAGCACAGAAAACCGTGCGTTGTCCCCCGGCCAAGTCTGCAGTGAGCAGAGAGCACGCGTGGGGGTCTGACAGCATGGCAGCTAAATCCTTAAGCCCATCCGACTGTAGAACTCATCAATGAGACCACATGTTGATCTAAGGGAGGTTAGTGTGGTTTAGTCAGATTTGCAGCAAAAGCCAGCGTTGCCAATGTACACCTAAGAAAGGGACTAAAAATGA
The DNA here is from genome assembly GCF_027409825.1 of Scomber japonicus. NCBI lineage: Eukaryota > Metazoa > Chordata > Actinopteri > Scombriformes > Scombridae > Scomber > Scomber japonicus. Next base: position 10,055,381 of record NC_070580.1, on the reverse strand, counting down.
GAAGATACAAATGTACACACACACACACACACACACACACACACGCACACTAATGTGAATGACAGGTGCAGCCAGTCATTGTGAAAAGGAGCCCATCCAATCCGTCATCCAGAGTGGCAGTGGGTGTGGACCATTAGTCCCTGGAGTGACGTGTGTGTTAAAGTGATAAGATATCATGCAGTGACGAAGAGGAATCAGTCTCTGCAGGTAAAGAAGGCCATCATTCTTCTAACAAGGGTCTGATTCAGCCAGGGCCAGCATTCAAAAATGATATTCAAGAAGGTAGACAGAAAGAAATGTATCAAAGAAACAAACAACTCACAACAGGTTGAGGCCTCCATACAGTTGCAGTTGGCTGCCTTTGGTTTCCATGTGACATCGTTTTAAATATGTCACCACAATGTGAAGTTGAGCAGTAGTATCAGACCAACATTATCAATTTCCTCTCTTTCTTTTTGCAAGCTGGAAGTGAGCATGCTTATCAGTGAACTCCAGATACAGATACAGTGCAATCATCATGATGCCCAGTGCAAACTGTTCCTGATGTACAGAGACAAATTGCTGATGTTGATAAAAACCTAAATTAATAACATGCTGTCTTCAAGTATGTTTATTTACATTACCATTAGCTGCAGACCACTGTATGTTTAATTACTCATTATGTGACGATTTAAGGGCTACACTTAATGTCTGTCTTTTTTTTGTGGATTAGTGATTATAAAAAACTTGAGCTGTGTTTCAGGAAGGATTATTTTGTGTGGAAGATTTTATTTGTACAGCCTGGATCAGAAGATAAAGTTCTTTGTAATGGAAGATTTTTTTTTCCTTGTCTATGTTTGACATATGTTTCACCACTGCAACTGTACTTTGTTGTCTTGGTAGTAAAGCCAGACAGATATATCGGTCAGCTGATATTATCTACCAATATTGGCCTATCACAGATATATCGGTATTGGCAAATATGTGCCGATACTTTTTTAATTTATAAAAGGCAGCATTTAATGTATATTTGATCCTTTTTCTTAATTCAAGTTAAATATATGTACATGTTTTTTGTTATGTTTTGTTATTTATAGTTATTTATAATTCACATTGAAATTTACTGTTTCAGTGCACTGATGTCCTTTTATACAATAGTTTATTGTTAAACTTTAGAATATCACCCCTTCATTACATATCTTTGTAACAATTGTTTGACAACATTTAAGAGATCGATGCAAAATTTTTTATCAGATGTCATTGAAATATCTTTTTTTTTTTTTACCCCTTATCCTTAATATTGGTATCGGCCCTAAAAGTCCAGTATCGGTCAGGCTCTACTTGTAAGTTCATGTTGGCTGGGCAGAACTAACTAGCTAGATGCATTAGTGTTAATAATATACAGTAGCAGCATGGTAAGTAGTAAAGGTGGTTTTGCTGAGCTGCTGTTGGGCTGACAGAGAGGCTGCACCTGTTTTCCTGCTTGCTTTCCTTGTTATGAGCAGCTAATCTCACCAACTGCCAGATTCTTTATCTTAAAACCAAATGAAGCGACAAAATTGCAATGTACATTTCTTTTCCTTTATTATCACTATTTCCTTTCCATGCACACTTTATTCAAGGGAATAGCAATCACATGAATACTAAAAAAAAGAGCCAACTGCCAGTCAGTCATTTTCTCATTATTGTGATTTATTAGGATGGCACAGATCTTAATGGTTAACACTGCTGCCTTAAAGCAAAAACAAAAAAAAAGGGGGGGGGGGGGGGGGGGTGTCATAGGTTTAAATCTCTCACCTGATCATTACCTTTGTACAATCCGCATGCATCCAGCCTCCCCTGGGGCTCTGCAGTAGCTGTGGATGCATGTTTTACCACAAGTTTTGAAAGAGGTTTTGCAATTTCCAAAAGTAGTGCAATATGTTTTAAGAAGGCAAGTATCTGCTTGACCTGACACTGTGCATGACACTGTATTTGTAAAGTAGACAGGCTACTGATTAATTTGGCTGCTTTAACTTCAGGTGCCAGATCAAAACCAGAGGAATGCTTAAAAAGAACCAATAAGCTGGAGGCACAGAGAGAAAAATCAGACAACAATCTTTACTGCCATACATTGTGTTTTGTGCCCTCTGCTTATCTCTCGCCAGCTCCGACTACATATGTCCTACAGCAGACAGTTCACTCATCACATCACGATGGCAGACTCTTCTATTGTTTCTCCATATCGCACAAACGGTCTAACACACACACACACACACACACACATACACACTCGTCTACAGGGTCAAGTCATGTCAAGGGTTGTATCTACAGAGGTCAACAGGTTTTCTCAGGCCTCTCAGTCTACTCATTGATCACATTGTAAACAGATAAGGTCACGCCGGTAGCTCACATTCTTTACAACGTTCACCCCTCAATGTCCATTCACCAATAGTGCCAAACTGTATTTTATAGGCAGTTTTTCTCCTGGCTTGCAGAGGCTGATAACGATCTCATTCTCCAAGTGTGTAATTGCAAACAGCTACAAATTGAAAATGGACAAAATGAAACGAGTAAAAAAGGCAAAAAAGTGTGAGTGAAAACAGTCTGGTAGGTATTATAATTCATTTTCAACCAGCAGTTTAATATTTTCCTTGGTTCCATTTCTCTTGCAGTGTGTTCTAGTGACATTTTCCATTTTATTTAATCCACTTCTCTTAAGCTTTTTAAGGTGTTGAAGCCATTCAGCAAAGAGTCGGTTTGCTGTCTGGCTCCGAGAGACTAATGGCAGCTGCTGTGATGAGGTCCAACTCTAAAACACAAAGCAGGAGGGAGCTTCCATTCCTTCACACATATCCCACAAATCCTGCCTTTACATACAGTATGGAGAGGAAAATAAACAATTTCTGCTGCCCCTGCCCTGTCTCTCTTCCTTCTTTCTGCTCTGTCTATCCTCTCCCTTTCTCTTAGTCATATGAGGGTGTATAAACATGAGCCTCTGTGGATCAGTGCGCACAGAGACAGGATATGAGAGTGATTCCCCTCACCTCTCCCTTTTGAACCTGCGTCACAAACGGTGAAAAGTGGCTCAATTCCAAAAAAGGGCCACGGAGGGGTCAGTTCGGCTCTGCTGCGTGCCTGTTGAGATGGTTTCAACCTCAGCATCCCAGCAGAGGAAACCAAACTCCCTCATTGCTCTGTGTGGATGAGCATAACTCAATATGCACGCACCAACAACTGGGCTGTCATTGCACGGCTGTGATTGCACATACCATACATGCAAACATGAAGACTCTCACATACACACACACACACACACACACACAGAGTTTCACCTCTGCAAAGCTAAATCCAGTATGACTGAAGCTGAGCAAAAGGGCAAACAACAAGGGAAATCACACACATTGGAGTGGATGTTGGACTTGGACTCTCAGGGGCCAAAAGGCAAGAATGTGAGAGAGAGAGTGAGAGTGAGAAAGAGTTAATAGTAATAAAATACTATACTAAACAAATCTCTGCAGCAAATTTTAAAAAGGATATTTCAATCTGCATAACTCACAACTTACTAACACATTTGAATGAAAAAGGTAAAAAAAATATGTTGTATGTATGCTCATCTGCAGTGTTTGAGCAGGTTATACTAAAGCCTGTGACACAAATAGCTATGTAACAATTTTTTTAAAGTAAATTAGTCAATAAAATATCAGAAAACTATGAAAAATGTAATTCCATATATCTCATCATGACGTCACCATTTTTCCCACAAACTCTCGTTTGTATTTGTTTTTGGCTTGTTTTGTTTTTTTTAAGATAATGTTTTTTGTCAGACAGAGAATTGGTGAAGCCGATAAAGGTCCTTGGTCTCCTTCAAAACAGATGTTGCTGTTTACATGATACACATTTTACTATAAAAACAGGGGGGAAAACTACAAATCCTCACATTTGAGAAGTTGAAAACAGAGACTGTTTGGCATTTTTGCTGATAAATGGTTTAAATCAGAGGTTCTCAAAGTGGGAGGTGGGCCGCTCCGGGGGGCTCCAAACAGCTTCAGGGGAGGCTCAGTGAAGGAAAATGAAAAAATATGACATAAGTTATTACATTAGTTATCAAAAGGAGATCACATAGAGTAGCCTGAATGTGTGTATGATTTGGTTAAAGACATATTTCAGAGATACACTAGTTTGGGGGGAATTTGACTGTTTTTCCCACTTTCCCAGAGTAAGAAACTAATAAATGCCTTCAGACAGACTTCTTTTATGCATTTGGTGTAGTAATGTCAAACAGGAATATCAGGATATCTAGGCTCAATTGTTGAGTGTCTATGGGATCAAAAAACATAACCATGATCCCATAGGCATCCAGGAATAGAGGGAAACTAAGCTAGTAAACTAAGGAGGGTGGGGGGGGGTGGGGGTGACCTTTTCTGGGCTTTGTCTGATGGGAGGCCCACAATCTCAGACTTTGAAAACCCCTGGTTTAAATGATTACCCGTTATCAAAACAGGGTTGTCATTTTTTTCGTTGACCATCTTATCCATTTGTCCACTAATCATTTTGGAGCATTAAAATCAGTTTGGATCGACTGTGCTCCAACTCACAACATAACAAACGATATCGCTCAGAGCCAGATCTAGACGTGATTTGAAACTGATCCGCTAAAGTCAGATCTAAAACAGGCCACAAATGCAGAAACCTCAGAATTGAGAGTGATGTAATTTGGTCTGTTGGTACTAGTGAAAAACTATCTCAGCAAGTCTTTTCTTTCAGCCAAAGCCTCTGATGGAGGGAGCAGAGAGGGGATTGAGCGGGGGGATTGAAGAGGAGAGGGATAAAGAGGAAGCAGAGGTGTGGTTGGGAGGAGTCTGGATAGAGAGGTGTTTCATAAGCCCTGCCGCCAGATCCTGGACCTCGGATTGCCAGGTCCCAGCTGTTGGGGTGGAGAAACTTTGAGGCTGATTCAGAGGCTGGCTAAAGAAAAATACATGCAAAACCATTAAAAGGGGGAGATGGGGAACGTATATTTCATCCTGTTGGCTAATTGTTCACTCTCACTTAACTTGTTTAATTACCGTCCTTGTCTGTGTGTTACCCCATTTAAAAATGTGAATAAAGGGATTTAGATAAAGCAGCTTTCAGATAAAGTAGGTGAAAGAGCACAAGGATATACTGTATGTAGCGAGGCCGTATGGTGTAGTCAATCAGCCGATGTTCAAGGTGCCTCAGTCGACTGAGTCAGACGCTGTCAGCTTCACTTATGCCGATCCCCCAACAGCCCTCATATCACCACATTACTAAATGACTATCTAATAACCCATCTCAGGCTCATTACTCAAACTCAAATTGGTGCAGTTCAGATCAAATCCAACATTACCTCACAGCGCTTCAGATAAAAAAAAACTAAAGGGCTCGCAATAAAGGAAAAAAAAACTGTAATTTTCACTGCGGTGACTGCTGCTCATAAATGTCATAAAGCAGGATTGTGTGACAAGGGGGGGTGGGAGGATGGTGGGGCAAGGAGAGAAGAGAAAGTAGAGAACGAGTTGGGAGAAGAGTGAAATGAGAGAAAATCAGGCACAGATATCTGAAGCAGTACTAATCTTAGCACGCCATCTAGTGGTGAGAGGTGGTATTATCCAAAAAATAAGAATTTGAAATCAAAGACTAAAATGACAAACCATGAAATATGAGCTAAGTCTAAGTTAATATATTTTCTATGTAAAGTATTTATTATTAACTGAATGTTATTCAGAGGCTCAGATCAATATAAAGAAAACATAACCAGCTTTTATCTGGAACTGCTGAACAGAGGTACTCTAAACATAAAAACCCTGAACAAGTCTTGCTGATGTTAATTATACACCCTGGTTTATTCAGACAGAATAAAGAATCTCATTGATTTCATGCTCTATTCAGCTGCAACCCAAAAGGTGCTGACTCAGCGGACAACTTGACAGTTTCTTTTAAGGGGAGATCACCATAAAGATTAATGTAGGGCAAACACAAAAAAGGATTTAATTCCCATTAGTCCACAGTTTACATATAGTTTTTGAATTAAACTTAGGTCCTTGTTGGGGTTGTTGTTTTAAAACTTATGTAGGTTGATATAATGATCTGGATGTGATTTGAATGGCCAAATCAGTCACACCTCCACTCCACCTTCCAACTCCAGCCCAGCCTCCCCACCGTGGTCGATCCTCTCACATGCTTACCTAACGCGCTATCATGCCCATCAGAAATGCCTTCTGAAGGCTGCTTAATGAATATATAGCACAGAGAGGACCCCAATTAGTCAGCCAGCGAGGGGGGAGGGGGCGCCACGCCATACCACATAAACAAACTTATCTTGACAGAGTCGCTTGGCCAAAGGAGGGAGATAGGCGGATAGCGAAGGAGGCTGAGAGAAAATGAATTACCTTCCTGACACACGTCAAAGCCAATCACCGCCGAGGATCCTTTGCCGTTCCCGCACCCCAAATCCCTGCCGCCACCATTGCATTTCATCTGCCAATGTTAGTATGCACACAGGCCGTGCGCCAGCCTCCAAATGTATTCATTTATTCACAGCCCCTCAGAGAAATCACAGTGTCTTGTTGTCCTTTTTTTCCCCAGCTGTCCAGATGGAATTTGCGTGAATAACATCAGTTTAGTGAGGCAGAAAATAAGTACAGGCTAGCACAGCGGAGGGGACTAGATTACGCCCTCACCCACCTCCCCAAAAAAAAAAAAGATGGAAAGACAAGTGTCACCTTCATATACTTCTTTCTCTCTCTACGTTCTCCTTTCTCGTTTTTCTTTTCCAGTTCTATTGAAACTTAGCAGGCGGTGTGGGGGGAGGGCTAAAAGAGTGAGATCCATACAGCTTTCACTACAATTATTTTGTGTTATCATGCACTGCAGGTGCAATTAAACAGAAGATCATGAATCAAAGAACTAGAGTGGCTTTTTCATTACAAAAAGGTGAGCGACCATCAAGGGAGAGTGGCCCAATGCTCATTTATCCTCGTTTTGTTTTGCATTTGTAACGCAACTAATTGCATTAATTAATCAGATGTACTTCCAATTGGAGGGAGAGCGCCTTGCCCAAGTAATTGAATGAGATGAAAGTGAGGGGGAAAAAATGTAAATCAATATTTCCAACCTCAATAAAGCCCAGGAGAAATTAAAATGTGTTCAGTCAGAAGAGTGGAAAGCCTCAATATTCGTCTAGCCTATCAAAAAGAATTCACAACACAGCCTTCAAGGAGTCGAGTAATTGTCTTAAGTATGAACTCTTGAAATTGATTTCAATGGAATTTGTAAGATGTGCTTTGCAATTGCCTGAGATTAAACTTTACCCACTGCCAAAGACAGACATACAAAGGTTTGCATGTGTTTAAAAACGTGTGCAAACTTGACATCATCTGCAAAAAATGTGCAAGCTGATCTACTAACACAGTGCACTGAGGTTTGCATCTATCAACTGTGCAAGATAATACGAGCTGTCCATTTAGTACGTTTGCCATAATGAATATGTAATATGGGGTGTTTTAACCCCAGTGTGCAAAATACATGGAGGAGAAAATGCAAATATGTTATTTAGCACACGCATTGTGATTTACCAAACCTGCAGGTATTATTTCTGATGGAAACTGCGTCTATAAATAATACCTTTGAAGGGCAGGTATTAACCGGATGCGCACTGCGCACAGATGACTGCTGTTACTGTGGAGAGGAGGAGACTGAGGCACAGTGATAGAATACGCACAGGACAGATTTTTTCCACCTGTGTCAATATTTTTGGAGTGGAATATTTTTGATTTGAACAGCATTGACTTTGTCACAAATACTCTCCCATATGTCTTTGTTTTTCTGGTAATATTTGTTGTTGTTATAACTCAATATATTAGTTAACCTTTTCCACTAGAACCTGATCACATTTCATTTTGTGCTTGCAGCTTTCTGCTCATCCAAACTCTCCATTCAGCCACGCAAAACCCTCATTTACATACTGCTGTCTCCACCCTGTTGCACCTGTTTTCATTTAAGAAGTTATTCTTAGTAGAACGAAACATGCAATCTATTGCACTGTGCACGCAATTCAGTACCCTTTATTTGGGATCACAGTAAATCAGGCCCAAAGTGTGTGATCATCTTTAGAACAGGGGTTTCACATTGGTTATCGGTTGATTACCATCACTGGTGAATGGCAGACAGAATGAGTGAGTGAGTAAAAAAGAAAAACATGAAGCTGAAAAAATCTTACCTCTCTGAGAACTGTACTCCCGTATCCTCTGTACAAGCCCCGAACACCCTGTTAAGAGAAAAAAGAACATGTCCACAAACATACACTGAGTCAATATAATATACACACGAGTCAATATAATATGATTGCATTCAATAAAAAAATTCACACTAGAAAATGATTTGTGCAAACAAGATGAAAAGAAGCACATGACAATAATGTATTACAAAAAAATACCAGCAAAGTTCAGAATCTTACAACAAGTAACTAAATAAGAAGGATTAATAATTAACCTGTGACAACATAACCTTAACTAGTTTATCTTAATCACTTTATTTGGACTGGACTTTACACCTGACATGTACTGTATCTAATAATCCCCCATTTCACAAGACAACTGTGTGTGCCAAAGCTGAACCAGGAAGTTGGCCTATGAACCCTGTTGCACAATTAGAGTGAACAATTTGGGAGATTATTTTACAGTTCAAAATAGTTTTCTACTCTGGGGGTTTGAGTACAATGTTATAATAAGAGTAATGAATACATGCACTGAATTGGAATTATTCCTTCAGAAAGTGCCTTTGATTGACACGTACCTCTTCTCTGAGTGTAGCCAGCAGTATGCGGTAGGTGGTGGATGAAGGAGAAGCCTGGGTCCTCTGTTTGACCACCTCTGTGGGCACCCGGATCAAGCATGCCACCTATAAAACGAAAAGCATGAGTTAAACAAACAAGCCCAACACTATCTGAAGGTGTTTGCTGAATATGTACAATCTCAATCTACAGTTCTGTATTTCCATTTAAAAAGGGGCTTTTTATATACATATTGCATTTAACTGCAGGTTAGTATGTGAGTGAAGACTCTTCACCCCCCACTGCTCCCTCGGGGGCCCTTCTGTTCTGCATGATACTAGCCTGCATATGTTTTTGCTACATGGCAGGTGGCCATGATATGGCATGGCCTGAGGAGAGCAATTACAGCGAGCTGGCAGGCTAACGAGTGCTTTAGTTGGAGTACTATTTGGCCAATTAACAAGCCAGTACACACAGCAGACATGACACCTGAGCAACAGGTAAAAAGGTCATCAGGTTGACTGTGTATCAGTGTCCAAAGAACATGCGCTTCCATCAAACACGCTGATAGATCCAGACACACATGCACACCTCAGTAGCCACACTCGCAGCAACAAGATCTAACCCATCCACCATATGTCAACAAAAATATGGACTGCCAAAAGCTAGTGAAGATAGACATGAATATTTATGCTTCATAACTCCCATCGCCCTGAAGGCAGGCAGGCAGGCAGGCAGAGCTGCCCACCTGGCGACTTGATTTCCCATTTATCCTGCATCGGAGCGGAAATACCGGCTAACGGCAAGCAATCTTACAAAGCGATTGGTGAACTGCCCCCCTGCTGTGACTCCCCTTGGTCATACAGATGCCAGTCTGCCTGTGCCACCCTTGCCACAGTATTGTGAAGCAGGGAGAGGGGGAAAGAGAGAGAGCGATGGAGGCATTGCAATAAAGATGAAATGCAACGCTTTCCTGTTTTGCTCCTTCCCCATCTCTCCACACTGATTTAGCATTTAGGGCCCAACGGTTTTAGTTTAGAGCCCTGGAGGATACAACAAAACTCTTTTGCTGTACTTTTTGTGAGGGAAAAGGCTATCCTGACAGCTGTTAGAGGGCTCACTCCTGTCAGCCACTCGTCCTCTCTGTCGTCTCCTCTGCCAGACAGCAAGGACAACTTATGAGCATGAACGTGAATATATGTGAAGCACAAAAAGAGAAAAGGATATGTCAGCAGCACTGAAGGTCAAGTGAAATCACAGACTGAGCTGAAGAAGACTTAACATGTGAACTTGTGCAGGCAGAGTTCTTACTCTTTAAAAATCTTTAAAAAAAAGTCTATTGATCATCATTTGGTCTCTATTTCAACTGAGTTCTCAGCCTCATTGTATCACATTGCTGCAGTATTTCTTAAAGAAAATCCATCTGTTTTTTTTCATAGACAAGAATACAGATACACGTTATTCTCTGGTATGAAATAGATTATTGTATATCAGAGCAAAACAAAAGCCTTAAATGAGTGTCTGAACAATTCAGTGCAATTTTTATTGGTATTTCAGGTGAGTATGATCATATGCTTACCACAGTGCAACAGTACCACCAAGTGGCCAAACATACACCTGCATGACCTCCTCACGATCACCAAGCTGGATGCATCCATCTCAGAGATCTCATTTACCCTCCCTTTGGTCCAAGTTACCATTTATAATACATTGTACATCATGTTTTCCCCAAACCAATTCTCCAAAAGGACCAGAGTAAAGCGGCTAAATAGAAAGAAAGTGGCTATGACAAGTAATTACTGACGTAATTGGATGGGGGGCCTGGAGTTGAGACGGCCTTTCCTCTCCTGTCACTGCAGAGGGGAAGGCAGAATGAGCCAGAGATTATACCTAATAAATTAGGGACATTGTTTATGTGGGAGTAATTTGCACGCCTAGGGGTGGGGAGAATGATGGTGAGTGGATAGAAGATAAAGTGTGCAGCCTCCAAGGCCATCTTAGATCTCTGAAAACAGCAGCAAATGGGGGAAACAATGGTGATGAATCAGGGCACAGTAAAGTAGGGCCGGGGGCTCAAAAAATGTCTGGATAATAGAGTCATATCCTGTCTGGAGAGATTTTGTAAGAGACAGATTTAACAAAAAAAAAAAAAAGCAAGAAAGACAGAACAAGAGAGCGATCCAACCAAACAAAAAAAGAAGGAAAGAAAGAAAGACAGATTTAGGTAGGCGTCACTCATTACAAATCAGACTTGTTACCTCACGTCTAGGGAAGGGTTGTAGGTGGAAGGCTGTCAGGATGACAGACGTCTGTTTCTTCACCTACCTAGCTTTCCCTTCTTTCTCAATGCTTTTCTCTGCTTGCAAACTTATTATAAACCCATTGGCAATCTTTTAAAATTCCTGCTACCATTCATCTTTATTTACAAGCCTTGGTATTCGTCAAGCAGCATTAATTAGGAGGCTGCCAGCCTGTGATTGGAGCCTTTCAGTTTTCCTTGGCCTGTTGTTGTTAATCCAAATGACAGAGCATGTTTTCAATTTCCAAAGCTGGCCGCCAGAAAACAAGGTAAGAAGCTGGCGCTCAATCATGGGCGAACCATGGTAAGGAATGGGAAATTAACAGGGACTCACAGCACATTATCGACACCGCCAGCAAATCAATCCACAGATTGAGTCATTACATCCCTCCATCTTTTCCAGCTCATGGCTAGTCAGGACACAGTGGTTGGTCAATCAGGGCCAGGATTACCATTGGCACCACAGAGAGACAACAGGCAACCGCTGTGGGCCTTTCTCCACAAACCCTATAAAGACTTCATTATTTGGATTTATCTGTCATTAAAATATACTGCAGAACTGCTGCCAGTGGGTATAACTACAGAGGGAAATATAACAGAATTAAGTTTGTTTTCTGTTTTGCTGACAATAGGCCAAAATGTCCCAAACTTTAACCAATCCCCAAACCAACAAACAAATTAATTAATTACAACTAAAAAATTTCCTTGAGAACTTCATCTCTTATACACATATCTAATCGATCATAAGACAATCCTAAGATTTACAGATGTTCTAAAGATGCTCCATGTGGTTGATCTGATCTATAGTGGAAGGATAATGCCTTCTACAAGAAAAATCAAGTCTGAAATCTCAATGTCAACACAAGAATCCTGTTAAGACCACAAATTCTACAACTCCCCGGAAAGACATGTACCAGTACCCAATTCCCATAATTTTTCTGGGATTTTGATCATATGCCCAATCCTGAAAACGCATTGTACAAGTAAAAAGAAAGAACAAAATAAAAAACAGAAGAATAAAGAAGAGAGGGACAAAAAAGGTCATGAAGAATAAGGGAAAGAGATGAGGACACTGTGTGTCTCCAACTTTGAAACAACAGCCAATAAATCACAGCGTGTGGTGCTGCTCTGAGGCGATGCATGGATTATTTCTCAGTGCCAAGTTAAGTGGCTGCCAGTTTCTCCCCCAAAACTCCACCCTCTTGCTCCCTCCTTCTCGCTGTCCCCCTATCTTGTCATGTCACACTGTATTTTCCAGTACATCCTCCCACAGACGTGTGGTAAGGGAAGGAGGCAGTGGTGGTGGGGCGGGGGGATTGTTATAGACGCGAGAGGAGCCTGCCGCCTGGCCTTGACAAATGAGCTTTCAGAGCAGACGTCGAGCGAATGGGAATTAAGATAAATCTGATCTAATGGCTGGATAACAGCCTGCTAGAGCCTGACAGACGCCATCAGCTTACACATTCTTTATGGGAGCGTCCCACCACCGCAGTCACACAAGCACCAGGACACTTTTGGCAAGGGGGATTTCTCTCATTGTCTTGACCCTCTCCAGTTCATCCTCTCTATAACTTCCGACTATCCTCCCCTCTGTCTTTCTCCGTTCTGAATCCAATTAAAAGTTAAGCCAGGTGTTAAGTAGGTTATTACAGAAATGGCATTAGTTATGACATTTTAAAACCACCACCCAACAGCTCTAGTAAATTTTGACTATGTACTTCCACCACCTGTAATCTATAGTCTGATTAATTACTTTATTTAGGTCTTCAACTTTAAACTGATTGTATATTAGATCATTCCTGTAAGTTGTATTTCTCACAAGTATTCCACCTTAATAACCACGATAAGGCTTGTTGTTGCCGCATGCGATTAATACTGAATTGGTATGTGAAGATGCCCACACTGAAGCATCTTGATGAATGGAGGATATCATTAATATCTTTTTGTAGGTATACATGTTGGATATTACTTACTATTTCTATCTTTTGATTATTTGAGCCTCTTCACAGCTTATCCTCACATACTCACCTAGTGTTACCTTACTTTTCTTCCCTATAGCCAATGCTTAACCTCATTAAACATCTGATTATACATTTTTTTTTACAAGTCATAGTGTGACTGCAGGATATAGCAGTGAATTTAAAAAAAACATGGACAGACAATGGAACTTCATGACCATTTGGAGGCACATCATTCCGTCAATTATGGAACATTTAGTAAGGAAACAAGTAATAAATACATTTTTCTATGTTATAGCAGAGACATTGGAATTATAACACATTTTTGTCTTTTTGTAATTTCACTGTCTGTGGCTATTATAAATCTACCACTGTGTAGTCTACTGTGTGAGGTGCAGATTTGATCCAAGCTGGTCATATCAAATTGGTGTGGGCGTGTGCGTGTGTGTGTGTATGTGTGTGGTAGGGAGTGCTCAGTGCACTGTCAGATATCATCGTCCATCGACCCAACCCAAATGACCATCCTTTCTTCTCCACGATGAACATCTGTTAGATCAAAGTCTGGTGAAGATAAAAACTGCTTACATTAAAGTATTTATAAGTGTTCTCTTTTCTTTCTTTAAATTCCCATCCCGTACTTTATAAAGAATACATTCTAAGCTGCAACTCCCTCCGGTATGATCATAATACACTTTGACTGAAGTCCACAGTTAGTAAGTTAGTGCCAAGTCGAGCACATCAACCGTGGAGAGAGGCTTGGGGATAGGATTAGCAAAGCAATAAGTCCCATAAAGCTTCTGTTGTGAATGTTGCCCAGTGGAAAGACTTGGTAAAACAAGTAAATAGACTCCTGGGGAAAGGATAATGGGTTGATGAAGGGGCGGAGTGGTGAAGTCAGACAAGGACCAAATAAGTTGCGGCTTCTTCTTTAAGTTTCTGTGTCAAAGCCTGCCTGCACCCAGCTGCTCCCAGCAAGAGAGACAAGCGGGAGGAAGAGCAACAGAAAAACACTATGAAGACAAGTGACCCTGTCGTATGCTGGCACAGAGGAAATAATACAACGTGGAAAAAGAAACATAATGCATAATGAAAATCTGCTTAAGTTTGCATTAATGTGGACACCGATGTGATTTGTGTTTAAGTATTAAAAATAGGACTGAGGTAAGAGAGCAGAAGAACCATGAGTATTTATGTCTGTGTAGTTTAAAAGTAAGAGCTTCAGCTGCTAACATGATTTCATTCTATACTGAGACAAGAAGACATTATAGTCAGTAAGTAGATGACAAAGAGGCAGCAGCTCAAACTGTTGTCTTCCTTAACATGAGAAGGACTAACTGAAGTAAAGAGGCTTAAACTGGTGGATACACATACTGAACTTTTTAGCTGGAGTCTCATCTTCCCTCCGACTTATATGATTGTCGAGTTTCAACTTTAAAAACATTGAATTATGAATGATGAGCTGATCACACCAGCAAAACAGGACACAAAAAAAGTTTACAAGTTACATTACTAAGGCTGCAACTAAAGGTTTTCTATTCTATTTTTTGACAATTGTTGTGTAATGACCATCACAATTTCTCAACTGTCATGGTGACACAGTTTTTCTATTGTTCAGCCAACAGTCCAGAACCCAAAATGTACTATATTGACATTGACATACTAGAGCTGCAACAAGTACTTTAGTTAAGACAAATGATTGCTGCTTCTCCAATGAATCATTTCTGGGTTATTTAGTCTTCTGTGATGGTAAACTAAATAGCTTTGGGTTATGGACTGTTGGTCGAGGATGTCACCTTGGACTCTGGAAACATTGGGGACAATTTCTGACATTGTATAAATCTACATAAATCCTCACTTTTGACAGTTTGGCCCATGCAAACATTTGATATTTTTGCTTAATAAACAACTTTAAACGATTCATCAGTTCAATCAAAAACAAAATTCTTCTAATTTTCTCGGCAACTCCTCGATTAACTGCCTCATTGTTTCATCTCTAGTCATAACAACTGTATGGTACCCACCTGGCTAAACCTAACTTTATCACCTCTTCAACCCTCAGTTCAACAACCCTTTAATTAAAAATCATTAGCGATGACAGAGGAGACACAGATGTGGCAGCCATTGCATCACGGCGCAGGCGTTTAGGGCCTTGGCGTTCAACTTGGCGCAGCGCTACGGTAGGCCTTTCATGGCTAAGCCGGCAGATTACTCTCTTTGAACAAGACGTCTCCGGTTGTCAGAATGCGGTGGGATACGGCCGCTGCTCTGCTCAGCTCCGCTCTGAGGATTTGTGCCTTTGATGTACTCAAATCCAGAACAGCAGGAAAAGCGGGTTAAAGGTAGCCGCGACCTCCGCCTCACCTTTCACACCCATCTGGACTGTACCGCAGACGAAAAGTTGAACGATGCAGCGTTGCATTCCAACAGTATCTGCACTGCTATATTAATTGTCAGGACCAAAGCAACTCTTATTGAAACTGTGCTAATCTGAGAGTAACTTGGCCCTCCTCTCAGCAGTGTGAGACACCATGACGCAGATAAACTCAACCGTGGTGAACTCCCTCCCCATGTGTAATAATCCCATTTCATACACATGCAAAACGTGGCTAAATTACATCTATCCAAAAGCCATGAATACTGAAAACCTAGCGTTTTGCAGAGAGCCACGGTGGTATAAGCAGGGGGTCATCCCTCTTTCCATACCCCCTACGCCTCTACCCCCCTTCACGCCAATATGAATACCTGTGGCCCACATATGGCTCGAATTCTGTGGTTGACTGCGAGAGGATGGGTTGAAGGAAATTGCGCTGCTTCTCGTTGGTTCCGAGCCTGAATTCCCCAGACTAAATTGGCAGAGTCTTGGGGCCTGAGCTGGGAAAGTAGATGACTCAATAGGCAGTAATGAGATCTTATTTACCCAGCTGGTGGGGGAAATGCTGGGACAGTTCTTGAGGAAGCCCCCATAACTCACCCAGCTGGACCTCGGGGCCTACAGCCAAAACCACATACCCAACCCTCTCTTCCCCCTGCTGCCCCCTTTGCACAGTGGTCTGTGAAATCTTAAAAGGCAATAACATTAAGAGACTGCTGGCGGTGTTCATTTGGGACCTTACAGTGGTGGGAAAGAAACAATGAGAGGAGAGCAAGTGCGTAGAAAAAGCAAAAAAACAAGCACATAAAAGGCAGCTGGTCTTCTAAGGATAGAATGGCTGAGAATGATTCTGGCACACACATATAAACATGACTTGAAAGTGTGCTGGCAGCTGGAAAAGATGAGCTTTAGAAAAATGGAAAAAAAAAGAAGGGGGAAACAAAAGTTGGAAAAATGATAAGACTTACTGTTTCACCCAAGGAGGCAGCCAGCATGTGAGTGACAGGTGCTGCGTGCGGTGCGGCCAGCGCTCCACCGGCGCCGAGCAGGGACTTTGTGTAGTCGTAGGTGACAAAGAAAGCAGCGGCTGAAACCAAGCAGAACCACAGCCATTTAAGGCCCATTAGTCAACCAGCATACAGCAATTAATATCCCTCACTACCACTGACAGGGGAGAAACTGAGGTGTGAACCTTCTTTTGTGTATGTGTGTGTGTGTGTGTGTGTGTGTGTGTGTGTGTGTGTGTGTGTGTGTGTGTGTGTGTGTGTGTGTGTGTCTGTATGTGTAATAGGAGGTAAAAGCTTCAAGAGTTAAGTGTGTCTCAGCTGGGGGAAAAAAGTTTAGTCTTTACTCCTGCTTGTCAAACACATTCATTCTGCAAAATAGTTGAATTCATAAGCAATTGATTTCTATTCTAAAACATGTCGTCTTTGTCTGTGTTTGATACGCTGATAAAAAGAGCTTCTATTTGCACAGCCTACTGAAAGCATTCGCCTCAAATGGACTGTGAAAGGTAAATGGACTGCACTTATAAGAACGCCTTCCTGCTCCTCTGACCACTCAGAGCGCTTTTTACGCTACAGGCCACATTCACCCATTCATACGTTGATGGCGTGGGTGGCCGTGCATGGTGCCAACCTGCTCATCAGGAGAATCTAATCATTCACACACACACGCACGCACGCACGCACGCACGCACTGATGGTATAGCCATCAGGAGCAAATTGCTGTTCAGTATGTTCCCTATCCAAAGTTTTAAAAAAAAATATGTCCTGCTTTCAAAGATCTGCTTGCAGGTAGATTTGATAAAGTTTATAGGAAGAGCACATTGCCCGTAGTCCCTGGGCAGGTAGATGGAACATCTTAAAATCAATGACAGAATTCACATAGTTGTCCAAAATTGCAATGACAAAATTCCCACATCCTAAAAGCAACTTGCCCCCCAGCCCCCAACTTTTAAAAATATGCAAAAAGAAGATCAGGGCTACGTCCTTGTGTCATTTGATGAGTCAATATATAGAAATGATGATACTGATAATTACGTCATTGTACATTAAGTCAGCGTAATTATTGTGACAGGCCTACATGTGTGTACTGTGTTGTATGCCAAACTTGAACATATGATGAACAGCTCAATGCAGGTTTGGTTTCACACAAAGAGTAATATTGGTTCACTGCTATCCTTCACACACACAATGGAGATCTGTGAAGCTTCATCAGATGGCATCATCCTGCCATCACGATGATTGTCTTACCATTGGGAAAGGAGCCGACTGCAGCAGATGGGACCCCAGCGTAAATGCCCCTGAAGCCCCCGGCCTTGTAAAAGCCCTGCTGACTCTGCAGTCTGGTCTTAATGGTGTCCAGGGGGAAGAGGGTGAGATCCACACACATCCCAGCACAGCCTCCTGCCTGGGGGACACAGTCACTTATAAGATATAAGACTGTAATACACACAATAGCAACAGTGATGAAATACATGTTCAGTAATAGCACAATGAAAAACTCAAGTACAAGTAAATGCATTCAAATCAGGTATATTCCAGGACCCTGTGACATGCTCTCATCACTATTTCTATATTAAAAAGTGATAAAATGACTCAGCAGCCAGCTCTATAGAGTGTATTAGCATCTTTCAGCTCATTTTGGTCTCATGGCCTGTAACTTTACTGTTTCAGTTCAGTGTGTCCTCTTTTCAGGCACAGCTGTGTGCAGGCAGCTGTGATAAAACATCATTATGAAGATTTCCCTCTTTAATATTTTTATGTTTTATATCTAGAATCTGTGTCATATAAAGCAGGAAATTCACTTATAAAGGATGGAGGGAAAATCCACAGTCCTCCTTTAAAATGTAATTAAAAGTTGATCTGAAGCTTATATGAAGTTTCAGCTGTCCAAATGAGTCAAAAAAGCAGATATCTTTCAATGTTACAGTCTTTTTAGTGCCAAAGTCCCTCGGTTACTTTAAGACAGACTGGAAAAATTGTGAACCTACCCTTTAAATACAGGTAAAATGTAGAGTAATTCCATCTGAAATGTAGTAAAGTAGAACTATAAAGCTGCATGAAATGGAAGTACTCAAGTAAAGCACATTTTAATTTGTACTTAAATACGGTACCTGAGTGAATGTACTTTCTACCCCTGGGAAACACACTAATAAAAAAGGTGTAAAAGCACATTATAAGAGGCTTACTGTAGCTGCTATTACACCTGCCTTCCACCTTCAGTGTCCTGTCACTACAGAAGCAAGGGGAGACGAGACACATACTGTGATAGAGCTGCAAAATTAGCCACTATTTTGATCATAATCTAATTGCTTTAGTAATTTTTGGAGCAGAAATGTCAATAGATTTGCTGGTAGCAGTTTTTTCTACATCATACATAACAGTAAACAGATTATCTTTGGATGTTTGGTTGTTGATCAGACAAAAAACAAAAAACAAGACATTTGAAGACATCACTATGGTCTTTGACATTATGATCGACATTTAACTGGCAATCTGACTATTTATTTTCTTGACTAATCATTTTAAATCAATAATGAAAATAATAGTTCCTTCCATCCCTTCCAAGTTTTTCCCTGTTTTTTACTGTAGTCCATTTTAATTGTAAGCTTCTCATTTTCCCACAGTGACGGCAGCAGTCAGCAGTCACAGACAATTTCTGGGGCAACAAAACTAAAATAAATCCATTGTAAACAGAACCCTGAGGCGGTGTACATCTGTCACACATGAATCCTCTTATTTTATTTTATTGCTTTTTTTTGTTTTTTGTTTAACTGATAAAATTGTAGTCAATTCTGCTTTGGCAAGAAAACAAAAACACTGTTTAGAAGAACAATAAGTCATGATTTGTCTTTTGAAAAGGACACTTCTCTAAAGATGGGGTCCTGTCTCTAGCTTGCACGCACACACAGACACAGATGCTTTTCCCACAATAACTACTTTAATAGAGCTGGTTCTGCTCACTCATCAAAACTTATCTTAAAGTCTTTACTGTAACACGTTCTGTCTCGTTCAGTTAATCTGTGGAAGCTTTAAACTAAATTGGTTAAATCAGCTTAACTGATGTTAGACTGTTTGTTTTGTGCTGATTTGTATTTTTGAACCTTTATATCTGCTGAGCTGAGCAAACATGTCATAGTAGGTTACACTTTTGCTTTAGATTCAGAATTAAAGGGCAAAGTTTAAGAAAACATATAATATTTAGCAGCTCCGATTTTTCACCACTTACTGATATGGAAAAGTGTTAGACATTGTAACAAAAGCCTTAATGCTGTTTAAACCCACAGTAAGATTTCTGAAAACAAATGTCACATCTGGACTAGACCTCCAATGAGATTCCAGAGAGTCATTAATACACAGTTTCAGATTTGTGAAAGTTTTATACTGTTTATGAAAATTGAAAATATTATGTCAGTGATAGTTCAGATCATATTAAATCAGATCCAGACTCAAAAACAGCTTCTTCCCCAAAGCCATAACCTTGCTGAACACAAACATGCACTAACCCTCTGTTGCTGCAGCTGCAATGTTCATTTATTTATTTATTTATTATTTATATTATTATACTGTTTTACTCAGGTTTTATTCAACTGTGCAACTGTATGTGTGAATGGACTGAATGCAGTGTATGTATGTTTCCATGCGTAATTTTACATTGCCTCTAATTTCGTCGTACTACCTGTATAATGACAGTAAATTTATTTCCACTAAAACCAGTTAAAACCACTACAACCAGTCTTATATATAGTCTTTATACTATAATGAATGTAGTCCACATTTAAAGGGGGGGTAGTAAATTGTAAAATGGTAATTCACACACATTCATACACTGAGTAGTGGTCGTAGTGAACCCTAAACCCTCTTTCAGCGTTCATAAGCAGAAGTAATAATATAAGTAGTATACACTTTAACCCTTTTTGCTGTCATGTCTAACACTCTTTCATAAGCATAGGTGCAAAAACAGAGAATAAGCCTCTAAATATATCATTTATGTTTCCATTTATCCCGAATCACAAGCTAACTTCAACGTCGTTTCTTCTCGTCTCGTCTTCATTTTAGCTTGTATGATATCATATTCTGCAAGCAAATTAATGCCTTAAGGACAAATTTGCAGCAAACGAACCAAACACATCCTCCACTTAAGCTCTAGTCTTCAAACTACACCCTGAGCTTCATGTAGCCTAGAGGCTGCTACTGCATTAAGCTAACTGTACCTTACCACCAGAGACGCCATGAACTCTCGTCTCTCCATGTTCAGCTCTCAAACGCTCCTTTTGTCAGTCGTGCAGCCGGTAAATGTACAACAGCTCACCATGTTAGACACACTCACACACACAAATCAAAACATGCCTGTCAAGGACGCTGCCATCTTGGGCAGAATTACTTCCGCGTGCGTCATGACGCAGGCTTGTCTCGTGACCTTGATAGCACGTGTGTGAAAGAAACGTAAAGAGGATAACGTTTAGACCGGTTTTCTTTTATACAGTCTATGGTTTAAACCGGGTTAGACTCACTAACACAGTCAAGGAGATATGATTTAAAATGCTTCACAGTTATTTAATCCAACTGAATATTATTAAGAGAAACTTAAAAAGTTTATTACATTTTAGTCACTTTTTACTATTCTGTTCAAATCTATGGTTTGAATTCACTGAATATGACAGGAATCTCTGTTTGCAGTTTTATTTAATATTCACACATCCAAATTCTTCAAACTTTTCAGAGGTGATGGTCCATACTAAAATGTTTTTTCCAATATAGTTTAGTGTCCTCAGAGACAGAGCTAGGGGGTGGCTTTTTCAGGCTGCAGCCCTGAATGTTTTCTCAAAAGCCCTGAATAATTAAAAAAAAATATTTGTTTAATATTTAACATTAACTTTTTCTGTATAGTGACTTCAACTAGCTTCTGACTCAATCTGAGTGAGTTTATAAGAACTGTCATCGAGTGCCTTCTATGTGCATTCTTTCTTGAAAATAGTTAATTACTATTAATGTTTGCAGTAGTCATACAATGCAGTAAAATTAAATTCTGTACATGTGAACTTGCTTGCAATAATTTCCTCATCAAATCAATGACTGCTCAAAAGTGTATTCAACTATACTACCATGTTATTAAAAATCTGAGAAATGTAAACACTGGTCTTTAAAAGGGGCTCTCATGATGCACTCACATTTGCCTTCAATACAACTAAAGTTCCTGTGTACTCTCAAAAGGATGCAGATCGAACATGAGGCAAACACTAAACACTGAGAAAAGCCATGAGCAATTTTTAGCTTAATTTTCCCCTGGAGTGGCATAATGATGTTGCCGTTTAGTGTCTATAATGTAATGTGTTGGATCACCACTGTTTCTACTGACCAGCAAGTACAGTTTGCTGCTTACAGAACAAAGATGGACCTGACTGTCTGAGACAAGCTCTTCACAGTGTGGACTAGTGCCTTTGCTGCAAGAGGAATTCTGAACAAAGAGTAGAGGTCAGCCATGCCCTTTCCTTTGACTTTGTTGTCTGTCTGGCAGTTTCCAAATATTCTGGCTGGCGGTCATAAAGGAGCTGGGACATGCTGCTGCCCCACCCTTCTCCCACCCTTCTCCCACCCCTTTTGTTCATCATCATCAGAGTCCTCATTATCATCACATTCACAAAACTTTTGCATCTTAAATCTTTTTACTGAAAATGAGAGGCTTGATCCTGAGCTCCCTCGTTTGGTCTCACCTTTGACAAAGCCAGTGGAGGACAGGGGAGGGAGGACGCAGGTGAGGATGATGGTCTAGTGCATCATGGTTCACCAGTTTGGCTTCCTTGGACACCTTCTTGGAACTGAGCGCTCATTAACAGTATCAGTTGCACCTGCGCTTTTCCTGCCAGTCAAAATACCTTCTGTGTAAAAGGTTTGCTCTAATTTAATTTGACTCGCCTAACAAAGCAATGTGTGAAAATAAAAAAAACAATAAAATCTATGAAAATGTATTTAAACATACTTCTGTGACCTTCCTTTATTCACATGTCTTTTGCCATATTGTGATTGCAGCGCCTTATATCCCTGCGTCTCACCTCTCCCTCCTGATGCTGCTGAGTGAGTGTGCTCAGGTGAGTGTGTTCTTTTCCAGTGACATGCCGACTGGGTTATTTATGGGCCACTGTCAACCAGGCAGCGTCTCCTATTAGGGAAGAGCAGGCAAGGGGCCGCCACCTCTTTACTCAGCCCGGACCCAATGATGTCTGGGCTGAGTGCGCCCGGTTTGAAGCTCGGTGCCCATCATCCATCTTGTTGAAGCGGGTCTCAGAGGGATCCCATCGGATGTGAGCCCCAGCTGGGTCTGGACTGGGCTGCTGTCTCCGCTGTCTTGATCTGTATTAGGCCTGAGGATGGCAATAGCATCACTTACATTCTGCTTCTCGCCCTTTTTATTGCCTTCATCCAGCACTTCATAAGAGTACAAATGTTTGGCTGTGAGTGCGAGGACTGGCTTCTTCTGTTACTGTGACTCTTAGTCCTGTTTTACTCTGCTGAACATCAGTAATTATTGTGATGCTGTCGTCGTGCTCGTGATTTGCATTACAGCCCTTCCCTGAGGCAGACATAAGTTGTTGTCCCTCAGCTCAGTCAATGCAGCACATTAATTCTATGCCATACCTGAAATGGATTTTTTTCCCCTTTTGGTTGTTGCTGAGAAATCTGCAGTGTCCAGATACCTGTCTGTTCCATTATGTAAAGCCATTTATCACCCTGTCACAGCACATACTTGGTTATTGGGATTTTTGTCATCTGTACTCTAAATGCTGTATTCCTATAAGTCTCAATGGACTGTTACCAAACCTTAACGTGTCATTTAAAATGCACAAATCATAGATGTTTCTTAACAAGATTAGACTACTTAGGATCAGTTTTTCAATATGTCAAGAGCTTGTGTACTGAGAAAGTAAGTTGGATTACTCTTTGCCTTTGCACCATTCATTCATCAGAAGTGATGAAACTGTTCAAACTTTACCTGTTAACACCAACCTGCTTTCCAGCTTCACATAATGTGTTGCTGAATGAGTTCAACCAGATGCATGTGAGGAGTGCAGCTTACAGCTCGAGGCCAAGAAGAACTGAGACAGAGCAGAACCCGGTCTGTACCGACGTGATCCGTGACTGCGTTGCGAGTGTTAGGTGAATTTATCCATAGAAGAAGTGAATGCAAAAAGATGGCTGGGTGAGAGTGGGAGTGTTCAGTTACCCCAACGTAAGGTCAATGAGAAGCACCCAGAGTCTGGGCAGATTTGCAGGGAGCACCATTGATCTTGACCCACTCAGAGTATGATCTCAGAGATAAAAGTGAGGAGACGAGAGGGGAACTTATTCACTGTCAGCCACAAGTCAGCAAAGGGCAATTCTAGCCTGCAGGCTGTCTTTGAAAAACTGAAGGGCAAAGCATGGAGGATTAAGCCATGAGGTGGGGAGGGAGAGAAATGCAAGCAGCCATACGGGTTATTGTAATAACACAGAGCCAACATCTATTGGCTTACGTTTCGTGCTCCTTTAGAGGCGTGCGTGTTAGGTGACAGCGAGGATGAACTCTTGAGTCAAAAGTTTATGTGACTTGCACAGGTGAGAGGGTGTTCAGAGTTCCTCTTAAAGTTTTTAGACACTTTTTCTACCCACTTGTATGCGTGTGTACAATATGTATGTGTGTGTGTATGTCTGTGTGTGTGTGTGTATGTGTTATTTCAGACAAGCAGATTGCTTATACATTTGAATTCTTTAGATGAATTTTCATTATCTTCTTTTAAGAGGCCCAGTTGCTCTTTTGGACACCGTTATGGACCAACAATAGTCATTTTTTTTCTTGTTTGTATTTGGAGAAAGCGCCATCTGTAATGGTCATTCTTTGAGAGCTGAGAGGAAGACACATCTTGACTCTGACACAGTGATATTATTCATGAGGCTGTGCGGTCGAACAGCGTGCTAAACTTCAGCCGAACATAACTCCTGCTCATTAGCCGGCCTAACATTTGCATCATTAGGCCACCACAACAGCAGGGGTAGGAAGAAATGCGACTAAGCGCCTTTCATATACCTCTTTGTTTTTACCCTTAGGATGATAGGCTACATGAGTCTGTGACAGAGGGGGAGAAGCAGGAGGGAAGGGGTGGTGGTGGTGGGAGTAATGCTCAATACAATGAGAGGAGGGAGGTGACAGGAGGAAAGGAAGGAGGGAGGTGAGATAAAGGGAGTAAATGAGAAGAGAAAGGTTAGAGAGAAAGAGGAGAATAAAAGAACATTCATTATAAATTCACTGAATCGACAAGCTGTCAGGCTGCGCTGCCGTCCATGTAGCGCATACGTAAGCCTCGGCTGCACTATTGACTCCTACGTCACACCCAAAACTTCTCTCTCCTTTCCTCACCTTTGGTTGCATCCATACCACCTGTGTCTGCTCCCCAGTAGCCACTGTCTAGATTGACCCCTGAGAGCCTCGCAAAACCATGTTATCATCCCATCTTCCTCTTCCCCTTTCTTCACCCTCTGCCCTCTCATCCTTGCTGGGCCATCAGTGAAATATGAGCTGCCTGTAGCATATTGATCCCATGTCTAGCTCCTGCCTAAAGATAGATAGATCATAAGTCAAAGCACTCCCGATGCCTCCTCATTCTGCTGCAGTGGCAGTAGTGCCAATGGCTTCACTAGTTTCTATTCATCGCAGTGATCAATTTCACCACGATGCACGCTGATGGATTCTGTTCTCCTGTTGTCGTCTCAGTCTGAGCCGGTGAGCTGAGGGAATGACTGTCACACCAGTTGAACTGTGACGGCCTTCAATTGGTTGAGAGGTGTGTAATCGCCCCTGTGAGCCGATCAACGGACGAGGCCACAATAGAAGCATCACCTGTCAGGATCTCTTGCACACTGCTAAGAAAATGAATATTTGAATATTGTATGTCAAGATCAAATGCTGATTCTTTTGCATTATAATATAATGTTGTTTGTTTGCTTGTATTTCAAAGCATTGAATAGTATTTGGTACCTAGATATTGTACTAGAGTGTGTAGAGAGTTTAATTCCATCTTCATATAATATGAATTGTATGTCAGATTTACACTTACTAATGATTACTAATGAATTAATACATGAATACAAAATCAGCGTTTACACTGATATGACAAACTTGTTTTTTGAAGCATTTTTGCACATTCAGTAGATACTGAGTAACATTGGCATTAACGAGAGTCATGTTTTGAGTCATCATTTTCCTTTTATCTCTGTTTTGGTCTCCACCTACCAAATATCCATCTCTTTTAGCACCTAAATCGTACAATGTGTTCACCAGCTAGTTGCTTACTTTGTCTATCCACCATTTGGTGCTCAGGAGATAACATACAGTGGGGGTTATCAGAGGTATTTCAGATTGGACCACAACAGTTGCCAAAACAATGATGTGAAAGATACTTTAACACTGACACTGAGTGACTATTTTCACATACAAGTGGTCATGTAATCCATGGTTAAAATAAATGTATTGATTAGTGCACCTTTTAAAAATGGTTATACGTCTTTATGGAAGTATGAATCTATTAATATTGCACTGTGTAGAGTAAGGTTGGCCTTCCACATCATGATAATAAAAAAAACAACATATGAGAGCAACTGGGGTTTAAGACAGAAACAAGCCAACAGGTTGAAGCATCACTGAAGAAATCTGCTTACTGCTGTGAAAGCAGAGAAAATGTACAGCCATTCTTCTCACAGAAAGCAACTTACACAGAATTATCTAAAAGGAGATACGGTATCTATTCATCACAACTAGTGTGGCTGACTTTCTCCCTCCGCTGGTCTTAACTGACTGGCCTTTCCATGCTTTGGCTCCTAGTCACAGATGACACTTGCATTTGTCATGGCCTAAGTGCTGAGGTGGAGAAAGTGGGATCACCCAAACAACAATACTTCACAAAGAGCTGCAAAATGAATCACGGGAGCTTTGCTTGCAGCACCCTGTACCTTTTGATAAATCACTTCACCAAGTCTCACTTTTTATGATCCACCCTATTGCTGCCTTTTGCATATTCTATTACCATCACAGTCATCCCTATGGATTACATATTTTCTAGGGGATGGTTTTATGGAGAAGAATATGGAGTTTGCTAAAACAACACAAATTAATGGACAAAGAGCTGACACTAAATCTACATTTTCTTGAACTTTTTCCTTCGTTTTTCGCCCCTGTACAACATTTTTAGTGTTATGTGAGTCACACACACCTCATTGGCTCCACTAATGCCATTGTTTCTTTCTGCAGTGACAGATATCCCTGCCAAGCCTGATTGCCCTATGGTGGCAGATGCCTCAGTGTAAATGCTCTACAAGCCCTTGTGCAACAGTGCACAGCTTCCTCATGCAGGACTCTTTTAAGTCTCTATCTATCTTTCTCTCTGTCACACGCACATACACTCACTACACTTGACAGAGACATTGGCAGACTTTTTTTTCTTGCTTTGCCCAGTGTAGTGGCATTGTGTATGTCTTGTTCTGTGAACTAAAGAAACTCACGATGACTGCTGATATATGGCAGTTAGGACCATTGCAGCTGAGCAGGTAGAACATTCTTAAATTGCTTGTAAATATATATCATATGTAAACTAACCCATTATCAATAGCCATACAATTACCATAGGTTCAAAGTTTTTCAAGTCTCTCCTAAATCAATATCGAGGTGCCCATATGAACACTAAAATAAGCTTTGCTGGCTGTAATTATTTGTTCTGTCTTGGCTGTAAAGAGAAAAATAAGCCCTCATTCTGGGTGAAGCTATGAGGCTTCAAAGTTCATAATTAAACCAAACAAGTGGTTATCTTCCAAACTTACTGTCTTTTTAATATGATATTCACTCTTTGTGTGACTATCCCTCCAATGCAGCTTGAGCACAGGAACGCCATCCAAGGAAACACAATGAGGGAGTTTTGTACTGAAAACGCTAACCTGTTTTGAAAGGTACCCCCTTTATTTTGATTAACTCAGACTGCTAAAGCCCCATAGTGACTTCAGATCAATTTTGAAATACATTTTTACACAGAGCAAGGACTGTACAGGAAAGAATGACAGTATGAACAGGGGAATAATTAGTGAAATGATGATTAGTAAAAATGTAAAACATAATGTTTTGGTAAGAATAAGGTTAATTGCAATTACCAGCAATGTTCATTTCAACTAATACATACCAAATCAACCTTGATCCCCCTACGGGTTAAAACTTCACCTGTGGCACACAACGTACAATTTCTTTAACTGCACCTTGGAGTGTACAGCTCAGTCAATATCCACCAGTGTCATCTTGGTCTGAGAGCTCACAGTTGATGTGTGGCCTGCAAATAGCGTGCACCATGCTAGAAGCCTCTGCAGCAAAGGGACCAGATGTGAACAAGTAGATTTCATCTTCGCTGGCAGTCATTCCCCTCAGGCAGCTGCAGATGGATCAATAACACCAGTTCCCTGTCTGAGCCAGAATGAGAAGTCATGGAGTGGCTCTTGTGGCAAAAGCATGTACAGATCTATTCGGTTTGTATGGATCGATTGAGGACATGCACAACAAATGGAGAAGATCACGCTATGTATGTGTGTGTGTGCACATGTCTGTCCATATATGTATTAACTCCAAGGGGGAGGGGAGGGCATCTCTATCACCCCCTCTGTATTTCAATGAAGATGGAGGAGCTGCATTACAGTAAAATATGCACAAACATGCTTGGCAATCTACTCCTATCTGTTCTGTCTGTGGAGCCTAATAGAAATATGGATCTGCTCTTGTATGGTCCCCGTCACACTGACATTTGATTCATCCTTTCACAAGCTGATACACCAACCCCAATTGGGCATCAATGTGACACATTGACACTTTTAGTCACAGGAGAACTCTGACAAATGATGAACATGAATGTGAAAAATGTTTTCAGGCTGCTGGGAATAACTAGCAGAGGAGACTTATGACCTGAGCACAACAGGAGAGATTACTCTGTAAACATTAGCATGGCCCTTACCTTCAGGTTACATTGGATAACTTTGTGAGAGGCAGAAAATTGGAGTATCATCCAAACTGTGATAGTGATCAACTCTGCACCGTGTCGCAGACGGTGATTATGATTCAGCAACATAAATGTTACATCAGATTGTCCTCTGCTTGCAAATGATGACCTTTCAAATTGCAGGGAGTGAGCACTGAGGGAGAATCTAACCTTTAGTTCTGAATAACATCTGGACAGTTTGGGCGGATTTACTG
Organism: Scomber japonicus; assembly: GCF_027409825.1. Lineage (NCBI taxonomy): Eukaryota > Metazoa > Chordata > Actinopteri > Scombriformes > Scombridae > Scomber > Scomber japonicus. The sequence goes on along the minus strand of NC_070580.1, from coordinate 10,026,744 downwards.
CAGTATCAGAGTGCCACCTAGTGGTTTAATTATATACAGAAGATGTACTCTGTGTGTCTATGGATAATACTTGATTTGGCAAGGATTATGCATGATGGACTCATCTGCAGATAGCAATTGTTTGACTCTCTCAAATACATATTGCAGCTTAGATCTTAAGGAATAAATGTGTAATGAAATTACGCAGACAAAGGCGAAAATGATTGCACAATAATAATTCACATGTGTGATAACAACCAGACAAAGTTCACGTAGTTGCCGGGTGATTGAGACACTGAAGACAAAATATTGTGTGCCTTCATTAACCCTCCATGTATAATTCATGTTCTTCAAATTTATCATCTGTCAGGTATTATGTATAGTGCCTATTTCCCCTTCAACACATGGGAACATTCCCATCAAGCCACTGGTGGGAAAAAAGTCTTCGGGGACCAATGTACTTGATTGCATGATAATAACCCATTAATGTGCTAATTTCACAATTCATCTTTGCAATAATTGCCTCCATCAATATAAACGGAGGCAGTGCAGCCCTCATTTGTAGAAACGTACTTAGGGACTTTTTTTTAAATGCCTCACTGTATCATGATTAATAATGGACGACAAAGGGTAGTGACTAGCAAAATAACACAATGTAAGAAACATCTAACATCCCTTCTGGAGCATTAAATGGACAACCTTACTGTTTTTGTTCTCTGGCTCTTACACACAGTCCTTAGAACCAAGTGGTGCTTTATCTAACCAGTGGTGACTTGACTACTGAAACTTATCTGGCAGCCCAGTGAGAATGACTGAGACCCATATAAGTGTATTCCTGTCCTCTAACACTGTGTTTTCCTGTTTACCTGACTTACCTCTCAGGGGATCTTGGCTGCTTTTTTACACTCTTAATATACAGTATTCAATTATTATAAACAGATACTTATAAACAGAATTGACATCTTCAAATACGAAATCTCCTGGTAAATTCTGCTTCCTGTTTTCTATAGTGAAGATTATGCAAACCCTTTATTGCTCTGTCTACAAAGTTGTAGCAGGAACTTGCCATGTTAGCAACCACAAATCCACATTTGTGCTTTTGAATGAAATGTATCATCACCTACTTCATGATTTGCTGTGAAAGTTAGTATAGACATTCATGTTATAATTTCAGTGAGTTTGGATTAGATTTGGGCATGTACAAATATATTTAAGAAGTTTCTATTTTGAGTAAAGAATGAGAAAAAGAAGAAATCCTACTACTATTGTTTCAAAGCTGCTGGAAGTCAGCTATGACACAGCTTTCTACCAACAAATCAGAATAGGTATGCCTTAAAGAGACAGGAGCTAAAAATGGCCCATTTCAGACAGAGGCTGAACTGACGGGCTGCATAAGGGGCCAGTATAAGATAAATAAGGAGTTATCTTATGGCTGTATGATTAGCATTGTTGGTATTTAGCTCTAAGACCTGCTCTGCCTAAGTACTTCCCCACAGAGCCACTACCATGGCTGTAGACTCTTAGTCTTGCCAAAGACCAAGTCACTAGTGACTAAACCCACCTTTCTCTTCATGTCATAAGCCTGTCTGCTCTGATTAGCATTGAACCATTCTGTGATTTTCCTTCAATAGCACTCTAGTTAAAAAGGCCAAATTTTCCTCTGGTCACAGTCCTGTAGTGATCTTTTCAAAAGAGTCAAAATGTCAAAGTGAGTTACTGAGTGAGTGATGCTGTTCTAGCCAACTTCATTTGAAATTCTCTGTTATTTATTTATCTGTTGCCCTTCTACTGGGTTAGGTGAGCCACAGGATGAGTGCAATCAATGATGGATGCATGGATAGATGGATGGATGGATGGATGGATGGATGGATGGATGGATGGATGGATGGATGGATGGATGGATGGATGGATGGATGGACCTTCAGTAACACAAAGCAACCCAACACAGAGGCTGTGGTGAGCTGGAAAATCCTCAGTATGGAGAGCAAAGAGCTAGGTTGAAGGAGCATCTCCCCATGGAGCACCAGAGCAGCTCAGGGGCTTATCAGACCTGAAGTCCTGGATCGTTACATACTGGATTGTGTTCTCCAAGGAGGTACTTTGCTCAGTAAGACCAAGATGAAAACACACATATCCGAGTTTCAGCCCAGGTGCATGTGGCTGTATGATGTCAAGAGTGCTTGAGAAATAAAAAGGAATAAGAAATAACTCTGACCTGCAGTGTCTTGTAGATAGAATATGTTTTATATTTATTACTTTTTATTTATTAAAGAATGTGTGTGAGTTTGCCACTCACCTTTGTGTATGTATCACATTTTCAGGATCAATGTTAAGTAAACAAATATGATGATAAAGAGAAAGTCCCAAACATGCTTCCTATTCAACCTTATCTGAATATTTTAATAATGGGCTCCTAGTCAACTCTTTTTGTTCATTAAAAGCCATCCAGCCTTGATTTGGTAGACACAGCCTGTTAACATCCTAATTCTACATACACACCAATACACTGAAAATGCACTGACAAGCACAGTGGTTACTAATCAATATTCAAATCTAAAGGGAGAAAGATCAGCACACGAAAAGCCATTATGCATTTGACATCAGCCAAAGAAAGTGATCTATCTTGTCAATACACTGGCATTCAGTGGCTCTGTCTCATTGTGATGATTGTATTTTTTGTCTGTATCATTGTACGTTACAAAGTCATGCAAATCACACTCATATAGTTTTTTGGGGATTGCACTGGTTCCAAAGTAATCCACTCAGCTCCTTATTATCAGCCATTATTAGTGCAGAAAAGTTGAATTTAGGAACCAAAAGTCAAAGATCTGCAGACTTTTATACTATAAACAATTTCATATAATGTCAGTGAACTATACAGCAGTCTCTTGGTCTATGATCCTGTATAACCAAGGATGAAAAAACAATAAATGGTGGTGAAGGATCAAATGTGAGCTATTTTTGGCTGGACCAGAAATAGCATTTTAACATTTTAGCATTTAGAAAGATAGGAACCTGGTGCTGAGTGGCTCCTGGAGCTGATAGTGATAATTCATGATAAATTAACTTTTATGAAGTTATGAACACAACCTAGGTGATTTTGTACGAACCTGCCAAAATTACAAGTTATGTATCGACAAAGTGACAGTCTATATATAATGACCTTTTTTCCATTATTCCAAGATCAATTACCATAAAATAAAACCATTACATCAGGTCATGCCACAGGTAAAGGTTATTGAATTGTGTATGTAATTACATGGAAATAGTTTTATTAACTCTACCCAACATGGCAAGGCCCACTTACATCAAGCAGCTTGTTTCCAAGCTTCACAAATTAACATTAATGGTTTGGACAGTAAACAGGGCTAATTACACTCCACCAGTATATTTCCTCCAGTGTTATTTTTTTTATAACTGAAGCATTGCCATATGTCTTTCCACCCTAATTGGACCTCTCATCATCTCTCATCTTAGGAAACTGCTGCCACCTAATTTTCCCAATGGTAATGTTCCCAGATGCCTGCAGGACTACTGAAAATGACTCCCATGATGTGTTCAATGATTACTAAATATGCTAGGCCCATTGCAGTGGTTGGATATGAGCAATCAACACAAGAGGCAATAAATATATCACACATTGCTGATGGCATTCCATGGCATGTAATTATATGCTGTAATGATAGCAAATACTTGTAGTGAAGTCATTTGGTGGAACCAGTAAGGGCCATTTTGCATTTTGCCTATGAATATTTCAAGATGATTTTTTGCATTTATTTGTTAATGTAATGTGTATTGTGTCATCCTGATGTACATTTTGTTGTACAAATGTTTCATTTTTGGAGATCCCTCATACTGCAATACCTAAAATGACCAGCAGAGAGGGCACACGTCATTCTGTTCCATTGTTAAAGCGTCGCATGCTGAAACATTGGATATTTGACCTCAGGTTATACTAATAAAATGCTTTATCCTCAGGCTATTGATATCAAATTCTGAATCCTCTTAAACCCCTTACATCAGGCATTACCATACAAGCAATGAGCTCTATCTGGTGCAATATACATAGGTCTCATACACTGAGTTCAGGCAAATCACTCACTTCTGGTTACAGAACATAATTCATGATCCAGTTACAAACTTGCTGTGACCCTTATTTGATCTTCTTTTGCTCAAGCCAGTCGTAAACCTCCATGTCAGTCACTCAAGTCCCTTAAGGAGTAGGAAGGAGTGAAGATCTAGTTTTCTGGTTGAGGTATAGAGCCGAACCCTGACCTGAACACACACAGAGGTTAGCCGTAACAAATCAAAGCTGAGAATTTACGGTATTCTGCTGGAATCAAAGGCTGACTTTAAGAAAGAAGGGATGGGTCACAATGTAAAGATTAAACTGTGAAAGCAAGAATTAGGAAGTCACAACAAGTCAACAAGAATGATGTAAAAAATGTTCAAAAGACAGAAGCGATAAACAGAAAGAAAGAAGCAGAAACAGAATGAAAGGTGATACGAAAACAGGATCACATTTCTTCGCAGCTGCTGCAGGAGAAGAAAAAAGAGGGGGAAAGTTGGCTTAAAGTCGTGACGGATGGGGTGCGATTTTTTATGCCGCGCCTGTGGCTAATGGAGTCAGATAATGGCTGGTCCCTGCTTTCATCCCAGATCCAGGTTGTTTAATTAGATCAAAAGCTGATAAATGAGTCTTGACTTTCAAATGAGCTTCTGAAAGGGTTGGAGGTGAGGAGATCTCTATCCATGCTGATAATAAAGCTGGCCTCAGTCTGCTATTCATCAGGGATCCTGTACAAAACGGGGATGGATTTGTTTACTGACACGACATGTGCTCTCTGTCTCATTACAACACACACATATATAGACAGACACATACACACAATAAAAACCTGAAATCACTCATGCACACATGTAAGAAGTAGAAGTCATTTTCCTCCACAGTTTAAACCGCCTTTGCACACATTCATATCTCAACGCATGAGGGGCAATACGCTTTCCAGCATAGCATTGAGGACATTTTCATTCATCAAACTTTATCTCTGTATCTATATACAGTAGTTTCATGGAGGACACTTTTCCTCGGGGGCCCCTGAACATTACCTCATAATACTGTAGGCATTTAATCTGTCTCTCTTTCTTCGCTCACCTCCTATCTCTGCTCGTCTCTGCCAGAGGTCTAATCTTCTGTGACTAATAGGCTTTTTTTTTTTCTTCTTCCCTTTTTTTTACCTGCCCAGAGACTGACTTAAAGAGAAGCAAAGAGAGAGAGGGAGAGATGAATGGATATGTGAAAAGCTGATCTTTTTAATGGTCTGACAGAGTCGTCGCCATGCTCCGTCTGAGTTTGAGAGCCAGTCGGAGTGTTTGTGTGCTGAAATAGAGTCTGAGAGCCATGGTGGTTTCCTGTTCCAGTCACATAAATGTTGTGATGAAAAAAGGAGTGTATTATGTGTGACATTCTCAGGCTTTCTTTACAGTATAAGCAGGAGGGACTTCAGTTATTGATGAAATCAGGTGAAGTTGATGACAATGCATTATAAACTAATAGGTTCAGTGTACAAAAAAGATTAATCCACTTTCCTCTGAGACTTTCTGCTCAGTGGAAAGCATCTCATATACTTAAGCTGTATTTCACATCTCTTTTCTCTTTATAATAAGACAGTCAACTTGATCTGATCCATCTTAAAGAATATGGTAATCCTAAACAACGACAGAAAAAAAAGCTCAATGGTAGTTTTTAGTTGTTGTTATCATGCTGTCATGTGAAGGAATTTCTTATGGAGGACGTCCAGCATCTCATTTCACAGGTCATCCATTTTTGCATCGCTAAAAACTTTCTCATGCTCTCACCGTATGGTTCACTCCTTTGATTTCAAGGGCTGTGGCTTGTTAAGATTGCATCAGTGGATAATCAGATGGCACAAAGAATGAGCCAGTAAAGCTTTACGTCTGAGACAAATAGGATACAATAAAGCTAATCTTATTAAACAACTTCTATAGTAAATATATGCAGTGATCCTCCCTCGACTGGTTCACATTGTAATCCCATCAAAAGGCTGTGGACAAAAGAGGAGAATGCAGCCTTCCTTCACCAGTCTGTCAAGCTGTATTGTCAGATGAATATCTCAACAGATCCACTAATGTATTTCCACTTGAGAGAGTGCTGTTGGGATTTGGGATCGCTTGTCTTCGAAATACAGCAAAATAATGGCCATTGAATTGGTGAATTATCCTGCTAGTGCTGAGTTGTTTAGGATGTGCTGTGTAGCAGCAGAGGGCAGCACTTTAATTTTGTATTTGAGAGAGCACAAGGTTTATTTTTTCGATGTTATTCTTGCTGTGACTTAACAACCAGGATTGGGGTGCAAAGTCCCTTTTAAATTCTTAGAAACTACTAGATCGTTTCAAGCTAATGATTTACTATGTAAATATGTATGTGTATTGAGTTGTATCATTAAAACTGAAGGAATGTCTTCAATTGATGACTTGGGGTCATATAGGGTGCAAGGAAATCCGTGTAATCAAATCAAAAGCAATTGACTACAGTAGCTGTGTAAACAGAGGGTATTTGTGACGTACCTTTCAAAATGAACAGTTTCAGGAGATGAGTTTCATATGTTGTCAGTCCTATGTCAATGTAGGTATGATAAAGTTTTATTTATATCTGCAAAAATGAAGAAATGTATCTAGGCTATGTTTCAGAAACGGTGTAGTAAAATATTCTGTGTGATGTTTATAACAGCTGCTGAGGTATAAATGAGCACACATTGCACCAGTGACCTGTGGAATATAGAGGCCCTAGCATCCACTTACATTTTCACCTGACAGTACAGAATGCATTGTATATTGAAATTGTTTCCACATCACAGAGGAATTGCTCTGGACTGTGTGCATCCTCAATGATGACCGGTCTCACAGCAAATGCAGTCCTCTGGGATCTCATTTACTCTTCTTCTCTTGTGTTACCACCAACTCTTGGGAATATCAATTGGCTACTATCCCTCTAGTCCTCTGCCTTGCACATACAATATATATACCTGCCATCCACTGTATATGAAATAATTCCATATAATGAATAAAAAAAATCCAGGAATGCACAGTGCTCTGTTTTCTTTAACCAGTCAGGTCACATCTGTCAGTTTAAAAAAAAAGAAAAGGGAACCACACACGTGTGCACAAAACACATGCAAACACACAGTAAAAGCAGGTACACACATTTACACAGGGACGTAAACTGACTACACGCACTGGTCATCAAACCAGAAAATACACATGTACACATCATTCTTCCACCCAGTAGCAGCACCATGATGGAAAAACATGCTTCTGCAAACTGGCCTTTTGCACACATCCATTACATGTCTTGTTTGTCTTCTGCTGCCCCGCCTTGTTCACTCAAGGGTGGAGTGCCTGTGATTGCATGTTGGTTTGTGTGTGTATGTATGTGTGTGTATGTGTCTGTGTGTGTGTGTCAGAGGGATTAATATCAGTAATGGCGACAAAGAGCATTTATTTACACATATGTTGAGCAGATACCGTTAAGTTATTAGTGGGAGGATGGGGCTAAAAGAGGGAGAACCCGGAAGTAGTAAATCATAAAGGAGGCACTATGAGAGTGTGACTACTGACCACTCATCTATAGAAAGAGAGAGAGAGAAAGAGAAAGAGAGAGAGATGCTGCCAAGAGGTTATTAGATAAACCACATAATCTCCAGTCCCAGCCCCAGTGGTACTGTAAGCCTCAGGGCTGAGAGGTGTTAAAGGTAGTTTATGTGCATGTTTATGGAGATCAATATGTGTAAGCTGCAGTGGCGGAGGACAGAGTGCAAAGACATCAATGAGACTGCTGTTTGTTTGGAGGCCCCAACAGCCTCCCGGTAAGGCTTTGAAAGGTTATAGTTTTTTGGGGGGTTTTGCATGTAATGAACTATTATTCATTATATCCAACAAGTTTCAAAGTTTAGGGGGAGTTGGAACCTATTGAGTTATGAATAGTGTTTTCTAAACGTGCAGTGGTGGGTGGAAAACCTATTGACATTCAGGAGATGAACTTAAACTACACAAATGATGTGATGACTGAAAACTTTATCCTCCCATTCTCTCTTTCACAGCCATTTAACAAAGGCTTTACCTAAAGATTATAGAATATTGATTCATTCTGTGATCATACTTACTATTATAAATATTAATATTAACATCTGGATTCTTAATAATGAAGTTATGTCTTAAAAGTGGCTTCAGTGTGTTATTTTTGCCCACGTAGGGGCAGTGAAACAGCTTGTAAACACAACTGCAAATAATACCCTTTCTACATATCTAGAAGACATGTTGCCACATTAGCATTCATTTGGAGTTTTTCTGGTCACCTAACAGATGCTAGACCAATATTCAATCTACTTTTAGCTCTATTTCTGTCTGCAACTATTCCTGAGAAAAAATATTTGTCTCTTTAGCTGCTAAAATTCACCAGCAAGTGTACAGTTGTTTTAACAGACCTCTTTTGTTTAAAAAAAAAACAGCTGCCAGATGTGACCTGAAATGTGGTTGATGAGAGCAGACTGAATAAAACAGTAAAGTTATTGGTCATGAAACCTAACCTGAAAAATGCTAACATGCTCTATGTAGGGATGAGGGTCTACAGGGTGATACATCTCTGTTTACTTTAAACAGTCATATGATGCATAGTTAAAATAAGAATATTGATTATGCATGAGATGTCTTCTCTATAGGGACAACAAGTACAGGTACAAAATTTCCATCATGTTACTAAAGTTATTTTTGTTCAGAAGAATGTTCCTTCACACAGATACCAAAATGACAACATATTCTTGTATACCACGTACAATAGCTGTGAGATATAAATGATATTCCAGCAATGTACTCTGCATTATTGTCAGATAAAGCACTTTTCTTACTTCCCATGATAAAAGGCCAAACATAGCTGACCTCAGGTCATGTCAAAAATATTTTAAGCACAGTTACAAATTTACTTCAGCAGCATAAAATCTTCCCTCTGGGTCAAAGAGCTATAGCTTTTGCTGGCCTCATTATTTTGTACTGACAGAATCACAATGGTCACACATAGAGGAGAAGAAGATGAGACACCAACTGAATGCAACATGAATACAACACAATCACACACCATCTCTGTGAAACAAATATCATTCTGGCAAAAGCAAGTAATCATAATTTCAGACAAGCTGAAATAAATAGATTCAGGGTCAGTGTCAATTGCAACGTACTGAAACATCAAAGTCTGGTGGCACCATAGGGTGACGTTTTCCTTTTAGAATATTACTGTCTGGGTTAGCGCGCTATTAAGGCTGACATTCCTTCAAGAAATAACAGTCATTACAACTTGCCTCACAGTGATAACGCAGTCTCTCACATTGTCATGGTGATGAACCTTGACCCCAAACACACACACACACACACACACACACACACAGTCGTGTTTCCGTCACTTAACAGACAACATTACATTGATTTATGTGCATTTCCTGCAGATTTTTCCTAACCTTAATCCATAGTCACTACTTGCCTAATCCTAACCATCACCCTTAACTAAACCCTAAATTTACCTTAAGTTTAAACCCAGTTTTCACCCTGGTATTAATGATTTACATTATGGCGACTTGCACACACACACACACACACACACACACACACACACACACACACACATCCTGTCATGCATAATCCTATTCAATACTCATGCACACACAGAGCCACATGAACCATAACCAAAGCCACTCTCTCCTTGTGTACGTGATCATTTACACACCATCATCTCCTTTTATATGAATGTACAAGTCAACATACGCACACACGCACACACAGACACACACTGTCCGCGCCTGAGTCAGTGCAGCAGTGGTGCCACATTGGATCACAATGAAAAACCAATGAAGACCTGCAGCTTTGCAGCCCATGGCAAAGAGTCAGGCTCTGAGCGAGGCAGCTTCCTGCTGAGTACAGTAAACGCAGCACAGCACAGTGACAGAGCAGACGATCCCGTTCAACACACAGAACAACTGAGTCTTCCCAACCCACAGAGCAGCTCACGCTTTACTGACTGCTCACTGAATTGGATCACTTTGTTTCCAGAGTTTTACAAAGAGCATAACAAGATGGTTCTGTGTGTGTGTGTATGGGAAGGGGGGGGGGGGGTGTGGTGCATGTGCTCATGCATTTACTGCTGCTCCTGAGCATGTCAGTAGTTAGAATACATTTCAGAGCCCTGCAAACTTAAATGCTTTCGAAAATAGTGAAACATTAAATATTCACATGCAGCTGTGTCAGAAGTGGACATAAATGGCTTTGCATCCCTGTTGAGGTGTTATGTTACTATGCCATGTCCCATCCGAAAAATAGAAGAACATTATACTTTTCGCTCTCTTTTACCCATTCCTTGTAATTAAGTCCAAGGTAAATAATATGAAACATCTGTCTTTTAAAAATTAATTATACACCCTTAAAAAAGGCTTAGAATGTGGGTCCAAAATGGAGAACACCAGCGTTAATTTCAGTATCAAAACGTCCACAGAAACTTCTTAAACCACTTCTATGGCATAGTTCACTTTGTCTTTCCATGGTCATATGTGCAGTATGTTCCAGTATGTCATATTTTCCCAAAAATATGGAAGGGTACATTTTTTCCAGTCACAATATTCAAGCATGACCTTTTTGTATTCTTTTAAGTGCCTATATATTTTCCATAGGGATACCATGAATGCATGGATAAATGATATGGTTTAAAGTCAACACATTTGAAGGCCCTCTTTTGTTAGAGCTCTGTTTTGAATTATTGTTCACTTCCTGACTCCTCACTTCCCTGCTGTTGAATGTTCTCCCAGGCTAGTTCCCTGCCTCTCCGTGTGAAACCTTATACAGTCTTGACATACATAACTGGAGCATAGTAACAACCAGGAACTCCCGGGTGCTGTAGGCCCTTGCCCTACCAGCCACAGCCTCTCTCTCAGGGGGGGCAACTCGCTTACTCTCCCCCCGATGGCTCCTGGACTCCTGCCAGGACTTCAGTCAACTCTGGGATAGCAGAAAGAGAACATTTTTCCTGTTGTGGAAGGCTCAGATGGAAACCTCTCCCTGTACATGAATGAAAATTAAAGAGAAACCAATTGAAAACTGTGTGGATAAGCTAAAGTTGAAGACTGAACTTTGGTTTAAATGACTAGGTGTAATGTGTGTTGCTCATATTGACAAAACCCACAGAAAATGATCACCTGTCCCCTCAGCCCTATGGAGCACTTTAGCTTCTTTCATTTCATTTTTGTTTTTGCATCATTATGTACAATTTTGCTTCACTTTTGTGGCTTTCTTAAGCAAACAAGCTCTGATAAGCCCAATGCACACAAACCTGTACAACACCAAATGGCTCACAGAATTAGCAACTAGCTGGAGATGGTGGAGACCAAAAAATGAACTAAAAGTGGTCTAAAAAAAAAAATCTAAAGAAAAAAACTGGACTTGTCAGGTGATCAGACACTTTATATTGGTTCAGAAATAAAACATTAAGAACTACATCATGTTTTACCTATTAAGTGACACAAACACAGCTACCAAAGGTATAATTGTGTTCAGTATTTCAGTTGCGTCTGTTTTACTGCTCCATGAAAACACTTGCTAGCAGTGCTTTAGGCTACATGCTAGCACCATAATGTTTGATTGGCCTTTTTTGGCAACATTTCTCGCATTTTTAAGTGTTTTGCTTAAAGCTAGGCTGTAGGATTTTGTCTCCCCCCTCTGGCAGTAAGAATAATTACAAAAAGACTATTGACGTGCTTGCGTAGATTCCGCCCTAACCTATTCCATACCTACTGCTGAATCTGTAAAATGATGGATGGTTGTTTCGAGTGTTAGAAATCCCCTGCGAAATGACTCATTTCATTATCAGAATTTGATCCATTTGGCCTGAAATCTGGAATGTCAAACCTGGCACCAAAATAAAAACTCTGGTACACTGTGAAATATAGAGAGCTTTACCTGGCTCCATTGTGTCCATTTGTTTGGCAAGGACATGAATGTAACAGACATTCATTTATTTGTAAGATGAAAAGATGATTGATGATTGATTTGGTTGATGTAACCATGGTTTATTTTCATTATGATCAGACTTATGCCTGATTCAAACAAGATGAATCAGTTTTTTTGTAAATTGTAAAAGTAGAATTAGTTAAAAACACCACAAACTGGCCTCAGAAATAAATTGACTTAACACCTCTCTGATACAATCTCAATATAAAAGCTTGATTGTAAGGTGTGCCTGTTATATAATATAAAACTTTTGGATCACTGATAAATGCCTCTATTTTCTTGTTGTGACATATAGATCAAAATACCACTGCACCACGCATACTCCACCCACGTCTTGTCTAGAGACAGCGGGACACAGCCTCATAGCCATCATCCTCATCATCTACAACAACAAACACAGTGCCCCAGACAGTGAACTCATGACAACTTTTTTTTTCATGTTGACTCCACCTTCATCTAATCAGCGTTGGACTCAGACACAAAGCGGGGCTCTGTGCTGCACTGCAGACTGAGGATGGTTAAGAGTGCCACACGCCACTGCAGTCAGGCCAGCTGGTGTTGAGTGGAGCTAGGGTCATGTCGGTCTGTTGATGCATTTTGCTCATCTGCTCTCCTCTGTCTATGCTCTCTGTCCTATCAATTATTTAATATGTGTATTTTTGTTTGCAAATCTTTTGGTGTAGCTGCTCGCCTGTTTCTGTGTTGTTATTGTCAGTCTCCCTGTTGCCCCGTTGGGTAGTGAGGGACCAGACTTTTTTGAGGTTGAATGTGTGTTTGTGTGTGTGTGTGTGTGTGTTGGCGTGTGTCTAAGCTGCTTCTGAATTTGTGCGCATTTATTAACAAAGCTATATGAGATGAATTTCACTGCATTGTGTTTATAGCAAAAATAAAGTGGGCTTAAAAGTGCATAAAAACCATCACATACTCTGAATCTGCATTTTCAAGTTTAATGTTCACAACTCATCTCTGACATCCTTTATATGCTCCAACATCGTGATGGTATGCACATATAACCTTCCAAATGTATTTTATGCATATGTTCATCAAACATACTAAAGGTATCGGTGACACTCAGACATGGAGTGGACTTGATAAATCATAAACCTTGTGGCTTTCATAGTGCTCAGAACAGATGTACTGTGCTGTACCGCTCTGTATCAGTTTCCACTGCTGTGGAACAAAGCTCTTTGTTGCCTGTTTGACGGAGCGGGTCCATTCTGTTCGAGTTAGTGAGAGGGGAACCACCTGCACTCTGACACAAAGGCCCATATGCTTCCTCCACTAGAGTTTAATATGCACTCAGGCGAACCTGCCTTGTGCCTCAGCTGAAATCATGCCAGCTTAGGAATCCTCATAACCCAGAACAAATGTTTTCATTTGTGATCCTGACCTGCAACTCATTCAATTTACTTCACTTCTATGGAAAATATGGAACCCATAAGCTTTAGAGTTGACAGCTAAATGTTTTTCCCGCTGCTTGAGAAAACAACAGAGTCAAATTGATGTAAGGAGTCTCAAGTCAAGATTAGTGATTTAAGACCTCCTGGTACAGCCCATAGGAAAAGACCATTAGTGGCATATATGAAGAAAATATAGAGACTACTCTTCTTAGTGTGCTTTGGACTTGAACCAGATTCCACTGGTTTCCCTGTTACATCTACAGGGAGGCTACATGAACTTGTGTGTGTGTGTGCGTGCGTGGTATTGACTTTAAGTCACTTTCAGACACAAAGCAGACTTAAGAGCAGTTGACTGAGGACGGCTTGTCCAGTTGGATACAAAAGCTGAGTCCCCTAATTGATAAAATGCTGTCTTTTGGGTTAAGGTTAGGCTGAGAGTTAGGTTTAGGTATGAAGTGGTTATGGTTAGAGTTAGGGTTATTCTCCAGGAAATGAATGTAAGTCTATCTTAATACCCCAAAAGTGACTTAAGCAAAACTCTATGTGTGTGTCCTCCTCTATGTGTGTGTGTGTACACACACGTGCGTATTTTGCGAGAATGCTGATACCATAATGTTACACAAACATTATTATAACTTTTATTTAAACTCAGAAATACATTGAGGTAGAGACCTCATTTACAATGTAGCCGAGTAAAACAACAAATAAAAGATCGAAAGCATGAAGAGACACCGATAAGAAACAGATAAAAATGATGATGAAAAGTTAAAATAATAAAAAAAACAAATTATTATTATAATGAAACCTTGAGGGCAAATAAAAACATTGTAGCATGAAATGTAAAAACAGCAGAACAATTACTTTCAACCACTAAAAAACACATTTTAAGATGTCAATCAACATAATCCCATGACCCTCAAGTGAGGTTCCCACCAAATCCAAACAGAGCAATTGTGGGGAATGGAGTCATGCCTGATGTGGCGAGGAATTTGCCAAGGCCACTAGTACGCTCCCCACCTCTCTCCCCCCATAATGTGCTTTGGTCTTTCGTCATGCCAAGCCACCCAGCCAGGTCAAGCAAACAAAAGAGCACCTGGACAAAAGCCGCCCTGTTTGCCACTGTGTGTAACAGCATGACAGGTATTTCAAGGGTGACACTAAGAGCAGGCTGTAGGAGGGGTGCTTTGAAGTCGCTGACACTGTCTGGTTGTGCTCACATTGAATTTGTTCTAGTCTGTCAGTTTTGGCACAAGGTCTGTGTGAGAACAGTAAATACATTAATCGTGTTCTGTCAAACAAGCTCTTTAAATTCTCAATGTCATGTACAACCAGCGCAGCCACATCCTTCAGTTAGCAGCTACACCGCTCGCTGAAAAGTACTGTGTGACCGACCTCTTGTGGTTGTTTCAAGTCTGTTTCTTGCTGTTGACCACACCCAAAGGTGTTGATGGGAGGGGTCAGAGGTGTGCCCCTGTTGAACTTATTAACTGAAAACACCCTCAGTACACATGAAGCACAGTGTGGCACAGCTTTCTGTATGTGTGTTTTCTTCTCGCTGGTTTGAAATGGATGGATCCTTTCAAAAAATGTGATGTCATATATATACCAAAAAGAATTTTCTGCATCATATCTCAATAAAGATCTGATGGCAGTTTTCTGATTGTTTACTTATGTTCCCGGGCCGCTGTTAGATCAGGAATATCTAATATAGTGTAAAAACGTAAGATCTTGTTTTCAGGGGCTATTTTAAAGTTAGTTCTTAAGCTCTTAATACACTGGGAAAGTAACTACACTAAAAAAAAGTGTATCACCAGCCTCTGGCCTTCCAGGATGAAAGCAGATCCACTGCAAAATCTGTATTCTAATGCACACATTAGATGTCTAATTTATATAATTCACTTCATTTGTTGGTGGCAGGATAAAGTGCAGACCAACTGGATCATTTGACATATGGCTGTGTTATTTGCTGCAAAATTCAAATGTTTTAGTTTGTTTATTTGAGAAGATGGCACTTAGTTTCTGGCACACAAATACAGAAAATACTCAGGTTGTCTGTAGACACGATTGTAAAACTGTTTTCATTCAGAAAGGCATGTAGCTGGTCAGTTTATGTTACACAGCTGCCCTCACAATGAATCAATCATTTCTAACTTATTTCATCAATTGCAGCTGTGCAGTCTTCTTTTGGCTGTGGCAGTTGGAAACGCACTGCTGCATATGAGGAGATTCAAGAGGCAGGAAAAGAGTGAGAAGAGAAGTAGGTGGAAGAGCGAGAGCCATCTCATGTGGCCTGGCCGGCCATCTTCAACTAATCACATCTGAAATCAAGAGGAAACGCAAGGCGGTTGCTTAGGGCAAGAGGGAGAGAGCGCAGAGGGTAAGCTGGGCGGCTCATATGGCTCCAACATGAACCATCCATCTGTGAACACAGCACACTCACATTCCTCTTATTTAGTCTTCTTTATTAATTTATGCCTCTTGTGGCTTATCCTCTATTGTGCTCAGAATAAACCATTCTTAGAAGATACAAGAGCTAGAACAAGTGCTGAATGTCCATCTCTTTTAAATGACAGCAGTGTATGGTACTTAGGAGCTTCTTTCTCACAAAGTCTCCATTAGAACATAGGAGAAACATGGGAAATATCAAGTACATCATCAGCATTGTACAGCTGGCCTCCGAACCTAAAATATCCACTTGACTTGCTTCCGTTTTATTCTGGGCAGTGTGGTTGCGGAGCTGGCGTGGGAGTCTGTAACGGAGCACGAAGAAACCCTGTGCAGACACTGTGTTGCTTTGAATTATTCAGTTATGCTTTAAGATGGCTCACGTGACCATACCAAGTCATACCAAGCCAATCATCATGTATCATCATCATCTCTCCCGCTGTCTTTTCTGTCTTTTCTGTTTGTACTCCCTTTCCAGCATCTTCCTAAGTAGGATGTTCAAACTTAATATAGGAAATGAAAGCGTTAAACTGCAATGTATAGCATTTGCTGGAGGTGAAGGGTTTGAATGATGTGTGTGAGAGGACTGCATTGAAAGTAATCTCTTTGCGGTGAAATTGTGCACAGTAAGGAGGAGAATAATTATTTATTGACACTTGTGGACAGGAGTGGAAATTAGTTTTCAGGGTGTGAATAATATTTGGATTTGATTAAAGTATGTATATTTGTGTCCTCCACTTATTAACAATGACACATTGTTTGCTGAAAGGTAAAATTTGAATCTTTCAGGAAGCCCACTATTAGCCTCCTATCTTGTGAAGATAACTGTTGAGACCTTGATGAGGCCCTTGGCAAGCTATCTTTATATGTAAAGTACATAACACAATGCTATTACACTTAAATGTAACTGCATGCAACGTAAATGTTTATTCATATTTAATGTCCATGCTTAAGGATATGTCAGTTTATGCAGAGAGGAGGATACAATCTTATCTGACTCTGCAGAGATTATCAAGTATCTACATACTTCTTTCTAGATATATCTAGAAGAAAAACCGAGGCAACAAGCGAACTTCTAACTTGTTATGTAAACGGTCAAACATCCACCAGTCTTCATCTAAATACAGTCAATCTCCCCTCCCTAAGGCTATGAAAATGCAGATAAAAATGATACTTAACTCTGCTCAGCTGCCAGTCCAAAAAAGGAGATGATCCTCTCTGGGTTCCCGCTGACGGGAGGAGCTTTGCAGGGCAACTCGGAGCCTTCCTGACACAATGACCCATATGTCACACGTCTGAAGGCATCATCGGAGCCGGCAGTAGGGTTGCGAGATGTGTTGAGATGTGCTGCAGGCTGACAGTGAGACAAATTTCTTGTATTTGGAGCCTAAAAGAAGAAGATTTGTTGCCTCATTTCTCAAGATCTTTGATTAAGCACAGGTGTATCATAGTAACAAAGCTAACCCTTGCCTGCTGTTTTAGATTAAAGTCAAGAAAAGTCCCAGAGATGACATGCCCCCCTAAAAGGCAGTTTAAGGGATGCAAAAGCCAGGAGAGAGAGAGAAGCATAGCATTCACCCAGCTGTTCTGGGCTATATTAAAGTTATGGGGGGCGGGTAAACATTTGCAGCATCCAGATCCAGCTGATGTTTTATTGCTTGGGATCACAGCCAGCTTCGAGAATTTGCTGACGTGAATTTAAGCAGTTAAATATGCTGAATAATGGTGTCTAATTCTCTCAATGTTCCATTCCTGTCCTGGGCCATCATTAAAGAGGTATGTGGCTTATGATTGAATCACCCTTAAAAATTGAACAGAGCTTTATTTGGAGTATATATCAGTACAGTAGAGCTTACAGTTACATAGGGTCCTGAACATACCACGTACCTCATTAGTCCCCCTTATGAAAAACTCCTCCTGTCATTGGCTGTAATATGACAGCTCTCCACAGCCCAGTCAGATAATCTGATGGCCTTTTTGTGCTGAGCCATTCATCCTTAATCTTCTAGAGCAACACTGAGCTTTGCAGTACTGCTTTAGTTAAAAGAAGGATTTCACTCTGTTTCCCTCAATCTACTCATTCTCTTTCTCTCTCTTTCTCTCCCTCTCTCTCTGTACCTCTAACGCTTTGTGGATATCATGATGAATGAGGTATTATCAGGGCACAGAGGTAAAGTAGATTAAAGTGACATCTAAAGCGGGAAAAAAAAATTACCCTCCTAATTTCAACACATCCTCATAATTAAACCACATAGGTCAATGGTACTATGCACTCCAGAATAACCCATAGTAGTATTTTCTAATTTGCTGCTTTCTAAAACGGTTACAAATCCCTGTTGAAAAAAATAATGATATTTAATGGGGTCATAATACTATGGTTAAGGTCTGGTTAGGTTTAGGCATTAAAATACATGATTAGGATTAGGGTTAGGGGTTAGGATTAGGGGTTAGGGGTTAGCGTTGGGGTTAGGGTTAGAGCTAGGGAAGGTTTCTGGTTTGGGTTAAAACAATCACCTGAAACATGGTGTGGGTTAAAGTTACTACTTCCTTAAAGTTAGGCCACCTTTGTCGTCATGGTGATATGTAAACACCATGACAATCTTAGATACAGGTTTCTATCTTTCTATCTATCCAGCCACTGAACCCACCTCCTTCCAATGTATAAATTTGCCAACTCTATAGACGTCATCTGAACACTTCTATGGCCACTAGATGGCTCCTGTCACTCAAACGTAACTGTAGGTCGTTTTTGGCGACTGAATTTACCACCTATACTGTTGTTTTGTTCTTGGGAGGATGGGCAGCCTAATTTACAGAACCTGTGTTAAGTGATGAGCACAGATGAGTCATGGGTCATTGAACATGATTCGTGTAAAACTCATTATTATACAGTGTGGGGAATTACCACATAATGCACGTATAGGCCTGAGAAATGAAAGGTTCAGATGGTTCTAATGACTTATGAATAATGCATATGCTGTCTTTAACATGTGCAAAGTGGAGCATCAATACAATGTCACGCCACAGATAATATGAGGTCATGTGTGGCAGGCAGGTTGCACACACATACATACACACACACAGCTCTGTTTGGTTTTCATCCATAAAATAACCCATACTTTGCGTCTCTTGATGTAGAGGGTGGTACAGCAGCGATTCAAAACAGATCTCATACATGAAAGCATGAGCTGTGATAGTCATGCTCTTAAAAACATTACAGACTTCTAGTTTCGCTACATTGAGCCATTAGAGTTCCCACGAATTAAAAAGAAATATGGAGTTCGGTTAAATATTTATGCCAAAGTTCACTTCATGTCGTCGGATATACAAAAAGTTTGCGAAGATGGCAAGAACATAAAAGATTGAAATAGGAAACGTCTAAAGGAATGCTGGGGAAGTTTCCAAAGGGAAGCTCTGAGGTATGACTTGAAGTGAAAGGAGAGAGGTTCCTTCTGAGATGGATGTGTTCAAAAAAGGTCAGGTGTCAGGCTGTATCACATTATAAAGTCCTCTGTTTGTACATCTATGACAGTCACGGTTTATTTAAAGTTACTTTCTCTCTAATTATTAGCGTCTTTCTTCTTTGAATGTAATCAAAAGCTTTAACAATAGACGATAGCTATTCTTTTACATAACTCCATGTTCAGTCTTTAAATTTCATCAAGCCCCTGGTTTTTACTGTATTCTTCAGTATAAAAAGTTGTGTACATTTTGCACACCTTTGGACTCTCAATGAGCATTCCGGCACCCATGATACTTATATCACATTACACACCCTTCAAATCAGAAGTGATGGATGGGTCAGCCACTGTGTACATCATGAATACTACAAATGGTGGAGGACTGCCAGGGTGTAAGTACCAAAGTCACCCGAGCGAAGCTGTCAGATTTGAAGGCTGTGTTATTACTGTTGGTCATTAAGTTGACTGTGTCATTACTTGTCAGCCGTGCCACCAGGCGCATCAGTCGTTGGGGTGAATGAAAAAGGTGGCTAATAATAGTTTATGATAAACAAAGCGTTCTCATCCAGGTCTTCCTCCTCATTACATATGCTGTCACAACACAGTGGCACAATGGCAGATAGTGATAATGTGAAAGCACGGCTTTAATGACAGCTCTTCATGACAGGGTCCTGACTTCTCTGTGGAACTCCTCCAGATCAGCACGGACCTTCATTACATGCTCTGTGGGCGTGAGTTTAATATGTATATTGTATACTGTCATACTGTGTGTCACTGGAGATGTTATATAAATTATAATGCTTAGTTGTAAAACAAAAAAACAAAAAAACACAGTATTATCATTTCACTGCATGTTATAATGGCTGTGGGCTGTGACTTTGAGTATGTACTGCATGCAATTTAGAGCTTAAGACAGATTGTGGTTTGAGTCACATGGATGAGACACAACATGCAGCTGTGTCTGTGTATAATGCTCTGTTTGAGAGCACATGCAAAGATTTGAATTTATTAACGTGTGCAAGAGAGTGAGAGAGTGAAAGGCAGACAAAGAGAGCATGACAGTGAAATATAGAGAGGCAGCAAATGTTAAGTGAAGAGATGCTGACATGTAGAGACTGATGGATGGATGGGGGGTAAAGGGAATAGGAAATTTTGGGCCCATGGCAGTGTGTCTGCCTCTGTCGATCTGATTTGGGTGACACTGTGTGACAGGAGGCTGGCAGAGGAACCCCCCCACACACACTCACTGGAGGTTATGATGGACGTGGGTGGCACATACAGTATAACATGCAAATACAAACACACACACATGCACAAATAAAATTCAGACTCCAACTCTGTCCCGCTCCGTCTATATTCCTTCTTATCAGCTCTCAAACCACTATTAGTGGAATTCAGACTGGCAAAATGTTAGTGTTATGTTATTTATTCATAGCTATTTTAAGTTATTTCTAAAAGTGGAGAAAATTTCAGGAAATAGGTAATTAGCCCATGCCTGCTGAGTCAAATCAAGACAGGAGCTTTAATATTTTTAACTGAGGCCAAAAAAACAAATTAGCCACTCAGAACCCAAGTTCGAGGAATTAAAAAAAGAGCTTTTAAAAAAAAATAATAATAAATTTAGCAGCACTGCTTCGTTCAGTCACATTATATCATGAGAAGCAAGTGGACCTGTCACTTGCTTCTCATGATATAATGTGACTGTCTTCATCATACCCCTCCTCTTCTTTGAGAATTCATTTGTTTCTTGTACTATTTAATAACTGCAGGGCCAGCTCTATATATACAAATGTCCATTCATCACTGAGCCACTCACAGACTCACTGACTGAGTGATGAAGTTACACCATTGGTTGGTCAAAGCCAAGTAGGCGATTTCGCACCAACTGCAGTGATGGTGGAGATTTTGAGCCAGACTAAAAGCAGTTGTAATTTTCACTTTAGGACACTTAATTAAGTTTTTATATTTTTTAGGTGAGAATGTAAATTGGCAATATGCTAAATAATAATGCATATTTGAAATTTTCCTCTGATGTTCAGGTGCCAGTCAGTCAATCTAATCAAAGATGGTGACAGTCAAGTGTAGATGGGGGTGTTGTGTAGATACTGCATGTCTGCATACACCAGTCATATATTAGGTTTTGACCTTGTCTTGGTTATAGTTAGGAATACAGTGTTCTCACTGTTTGTTTAATGGTGCTCTGTAGATATATGAGGATGTTCATAATTTATGATGCTTTTGTCTTTTGTTATATTTTAAGTACTTCTATATTCATGTTTATCATTTGCCTGTAAGGAGAATTTCCCTCGGAGGCAACATAGTTGAACTGCATTGAACTGAACAAATATTAAACATGCATTTCATGTATGAGCAGCTGATAACAGGGGAAGATGAGAGAAAGTTGTAAGGTTTGAGCTTAAAAGTGCACTTACTATTTCCTGTCCCATCCAGGCCAATGGTTTTTCCTCCCATGGGACTAAGAGTACTTTCACTGTTATTTTTAGGATGGGAAAAGCTCATCTACTGTTCCCTAGGTGAGAGGCCTGGCTCATCTGATCCCATCAAGCAGTGTATTCATCCCTGCAGCCTAATGCCTGCCCGCTGGCTCATTCTCCATCTATTTCATTGTCTTTATCCATTTGCTTTCATTGTTTCTTGGATTTTGAACATTTTTTTACATTCATATCACTTTCTTTGTTCTTTCTCTTGCTCTGACTCATCAATCATTTCTTTCCTTCATTACTTGAAGAAAGGAAGAAACAACAGTAGGTGGTAATTGTAGTAATGACAATCGCTGAGACTGATGAGTTCCCCAACAAGTCTTTCTCCGTGTAGATCTGAAATCTGGAGGAAAAAGAAACACAATTTAAAGTCTACTGCAGACACTTTGATTAATACAGTTTAAGCGTGATGTGAGGGATGAAACAAATGTGTTAGACATTTGTATTTCAGCTTCACAAACACACACACATACAAACACAGACATACACTGTCTGGGGAGTGGTTTCACATACATATGGAAAAAATGTTCTGCCACCTGTCTAACCTGAAATGCAGGAATCCTGACCAGTAGGATCACATGTGTAACCACTGGCTCATTCAGGGCATCAAGCATTCAGTCTGAGTCATCACATCAAGCCTGCTTAATGAATAATTTCCTTTGAGAATGAGCTCATGTTATGACTGTTCTTTGAAACAAGTTCCTACACTGTGAGAGGGAAATATTTGAAATGGATATGTCAAAAGACTTGACCATTCTCTTTATATTTAGTGAGTGAATTGTACCAAGACTAATAATTCAGTTTGATGGTTTGGACTGATGGAAATAAACACTAACTGACATTCACTCTAATTTAGGGTGACCAAAGGCTCTTTAATGTAGTGGCTACAGCCAAGATAGCGCACTATTCTCTGAACAGCACGCATGCGCTCATTGTAATATTGCTGCCTTCACGTCCCCTTTTACGCTCCGACTTCTTACTTTCAAATTGAAAAAAATGTCAGCGTGTTCCAACCCAATACCACAGTAATGCTGTAAGTTGTATAGTTCATATTTATGTAAATGTTGCACAGTTGATGGTTACTATACAAAAACTAGATGTTGTGTATTGCTTCCACTGGTGGAACAACAATAAATTCAAGGCATGCCTTGACAGAGCTTAATGAAACTTTGACGTATAATTGGGCTACATCACACAGTGATTACGCTATGCAATGCTAAGGATTGATTGTTTTAGACCTATGTTTCTTGTTTAATCATTTTAAAGGGCTATTGTTGATGTCAGTTATGACAAGTCTGCAATTGGTCACAGTTTGCAAGTCGGAAATTTGAGTCTCAGATTGGATTACAGTCAGAATTAAATGAAAATGTGTAGGATTAAAATAGTAAACAAATATACATAAATGATGAATCAAATAAAAAATTGAATGTAAAATAAATGACATTAAGATAAACATAATGGGTTGTCTGATCAGAAACATAACAGCATTACTTTATACTTTATACATTATAAACGTCACACTTCTAAATGTCAGGAGTTTTAGAAAATGTCCACTTCTATTATAATTAGATTTCCATATCGTAACATACAATATTATAATAGGGTCCTTCAAGCAACTCCATCCGGAAGTCAATATTTCCGACAGCACATCAATGCAGCACGAGTAGCAACACATTCCCAGCGCTGCATCAGAGCCCAGAGTGGGACTGAGATCCAGCCAAACGCACCGGAGCGCCGCTGTACCTGGTTAAAGGAGCCGAGGACTGTGACACGCGTCGTTAAAGTCAACGGTTCGGATACGAAGAGGAAAGAGCACGGTCTCTGTTAACCGGAGAAAAGAAAGAAACGCCATTTAAAAGTGAGTTTGGAAGAACAACTGCAAGGATTTACTAAGTGGACACGAGTGGGACCGTGGCAGCTGGAACATGACATCGATAAAAGGGGATTAAACTGCAGGGATGTTAAGGAAAATGATGAAAGCCATGTCAGCACAGTAAGGAGTGACTTCCGAGGCGGACAGGGATGGCTTGATTTCTCACCCTGGGGAGAGCGGCTCTCATGTTTCTGTGGAAGAGAAAGAAAGTTTGCTGCGCTTCACTCGGATACAAGTCTACTTTGTGAGAGACACCGCTGCTGTGACTTGTTTCTCATCCCAGTAGCAGAGCCCGCCAGTTTTTTTTTTTTTGTTTTTTTTTGGGGGTACCGGGCTCCTAACTGTTCACAATGTCCAAACCCGCTTTAAAGAAAAACCACTGGACATCCAGAGTGAACGAGAGCTCGGTGTGTAAAGATGCCCGTGGTGACTTGAACGTGCCACTGAACGGCGGCGCTGAGAACGGAGAGTTTGCCTACATCGGGCAAGTGAATGAGGATGTCGTGGTTTACAAAAGTGGGAAATTAACTGAAGGGGACCTGCTGCTGGAGGTGGAGAACCTCTCGATTTCAGGATTACCCTTGTACGACGTGCAGACAGTCATAAAGAACTGCAAAGGTCCCGTCAGGTTGAAAACTGTCAGACAAGGTAAGGAGTGCAAGAGGCGGCGGCCCCACGCCAAACTCCCTTTAAACTTTGCTCTATTAATGTTGTACAGTTCTGTTAAAACAATAACGAAGGTAAAACATATTGCCTTAACACTTATTTTCGAAACAGAAAGAAGCACTCTTCAATTCGGCACACATGTGATATACAAATTAAGCTGAAAAGTTTGTTTAAATAGAAACTTATATTAGCTTAGCCTCCAGGGAGGAGTTCTGTGGGTTATCCTGATGTAGGCTAAGTTAGGTCATGTGTTGAAATAAGTTCTGCCAGGAGAAATACACCAATTCAAACACTTTATGAAGTCGTGAAATTGTACACCTGTCGATGAGTGAGGCCATGTTAAATTGACGGATTTTTGAATGAAGTTTGGCGGGTACTTCTAGAGAAAATGCCACCTGTCGGGTTTTGGGGGTGGAAACAACATAGGCTCACACATTTTGTTTATTCAGCCTTTTTTTGGTCTGTGTTCTCCTCACCCACCACATGGAATGCTTCAAAATGAATGAAGTTGTCACCTTTCACAGAGCTTGAACCTTCAACACCTGAAACCTTCATTTCAACACAGGTGTCACTCATCCCATTATTCAATAGAGTCAGCTTTGTTTAAGTAGTTTAGCAGGGATAGCAGGTGAGTAAGGCAGACTCATTAAACAGAATAAAGAAGCTATTTAGTTCTGACTTTGCACATAATGAGCAAAGTCTGACTTGTCATGTGTTCAGCTGTGTTTGTTGGATCTGTCGACTCCTCACACAGACTAGACTGGCAACATTTTTCTTGCACCAAACAGGAACGGTAACATCAGGCCCGTGTTGCTGGTCTGGCTAGTTCATGGTCAGCTTGACTCAGCAGGGCTGGGCAGTTTGACACTGAGCCACTCTGACAGGCTCCCAGCGTGGCAAAGCAGACTGCTGAAGGGATGCTCGGAGCCAGCCCGGGCCACACTAACTTCCTGTAGAGACAGACAAAAGAGCAACGGCTCTTCAAGGACAATTTCACATATTTATAACCTGTGAATGCTGGCAGCGGTGTTAGCTGGGCCTGTACAGAGGTGGTACCAGGCTTTTTTTTTTTTAAAGGTGCCACATGTAGACTTTAACACCAGTAAAGCAGTATTGTATGGATATGACATCAAGACTATAGAGGTGGGCACCTTCCACCTGCATATCACATTCTGTACCACTGCATCAAGTTTGGCAGAGGAACAAATCAAATTGGCACCAAAGTGAAAGAACACACTATTCTTCCAGTGAATAAGGGGTGGATCTTTCATAATTTCTGAACAAAAGCACACAGTGAAAAGCTTATGTAAAAAAAAACACAACTTAATCATCATAAAGTGAATTAGAATAGCCTCTTGGGGATGGTGGAACAACGCGGCTAATGGAAATCGTGGCCCAGCACAGACAACACCAGAGGCCACTGCCGTCTCGACCTTGGTTTAATGTGTTTACAGCAGTGCTGAGCAGCTGTACACTCTAAAGTGCAGGTTTTCATTCCAAACAAACATTACAGTGGCAGATATCACTGATTAGATCCTCCTCTCATATTTAATGACCGGTCAAATCACTTTATTTAGAATAAAACCTTCAGAGTTCTTCATATGGTGCCTGAATGCAACACCCAGACAGGTGTTTTCACTTATACAGTAGACTGATTAAGCTCTGGTCTGAATTTGGGTGGAGCTATACTGGAAATTAAGTGACATCACTAAAGTCAATAGACTTAATTTAACCACAAACAGTCTGACTTTACATGGCAGGAAATACACAGGTGTAATTACTATCATAAATAACGCTAGGCTCTATTCCAGTGAAACCAAACTAGCCAAATGGAATTCAATGTTAAAAAACAATTAAAATAGAAGTTGTCCTGGCCTGACAAGTGTAATGAAAAATCAATGTCATACAGTCCTGAGAGGATGTCTAATGAAGCAAAATAATGATGCTTTGGCATGTCAGTTGGATCCTAATGTTTTATAATCAATTCAACAGACAACACTCTTTACTGATTACATTGAATGTTCACCTTATCTATATTTTTGTTCATGCTCAGGCACCAGGCAAGGAGTATACTGTAGTTTCTGGGTGATTCAGTATTGTTGCAGGTGCTGGAACCCATTCAGTAACTAGGGCCTGACCCATACTGGATTGTTAGGGCCAATGCTGATATTAGGGAGTTAAAATAATTCTAATATTGATATATGGGGTAATCTTATATATATGTACAGAATACGTACATAAAAAGGACAATGCAATGCAATGTGGTTATCAAACATTTATGATAAAGATATGTAATGGAGGCATGATATTTCACAGTTTAACAGTTTAACTATATTTAATATATAAAATGACTGAGATACTAAACTTCACTGGGAATTTAATCCTTATCAATAACCATAAATAATAAAACACATTTACGCATTAAACTTGAATTGAGAAAAAGGATACATATACATAAAATGCTGCCTATATAACTTTAAACCCCCCTCCCCCAAAAAATGGTGCATATCAG
Organism: Scomber japonicus; assembly: GCF_027409825.1. Classification (NCBI taxonomy): domain Eukaryota; kingdom Metazoa; phylum Chordata; class Actinopteri; order Scombriformes; family Scombridae; genus Scomber; species Scomber japonicus. The sequence continues at coordinate 9,999,844 of NC_070580.1, read as the reverse complement.
ACAACATATGCCGATACTGATACATCTGTGATAGTAGATAATATCGGTTAACCAATATATCGGTCGGTCTGGCTCTATCAGTAACTCCATGTGTAGTGTATTTTTTGATATACTGTAGGGAAAACAGCAGTAAACAAATCACAGTGGTGGACATCTTTTTAAACTGTTTTCCTGCAGTCAAGTATTACTGTGCATGTTTTCTGTATTGAGGAAGATGTAAACAGGAAAGCGTCTGGTTATTTTATTCAGCATCTTGTAAACTTGTATTTTTATTTTTTTTTTCAAGAATCACATGCATGATTAAAAACAAATTATAAAATCAAAAAATCTGGTGCTTATAAAATCAGCCAGTGTTTCCTCCCCCCCGCCCCCCATCCCTTTAGAAAATAGGAAGAAACTCACTTCTCACTCTGAGCCAATCACAAGTCTCCCAGCCCCCCCACCTTTCCCCCCCCACCTTCTTCCAGGACCCATCTGGGGGATGTCGGGTGTCACCACCGGTACAACGTCACATGATCAGATTCCATTTCACGTTTTTAATAATTCACGCTGTCTGGGAATTTCCCGCCCTAATCAGCCTTAATTGGGAAAATATGCTTGGCAACAAGGGCCATCTGTAAAAATCAGACTGACCTAATTTCACTCAGAACTTGTGCCATTTTCTCACTTTAATCAAGGGAGATGTGAGGAGGGAGATGTGAGGAGGGGTGCTGCTGCAGTGTCTTGGCTACGCTGGTATTCAGGAAGCTTCTACTGCTGCTGTCGACCGGCGGAAGTATGGAGAGATGTGTTGAAAAGTGTTAAAGCTGGGCCTTCAGCACTCTATCAAGACCCCCCCCCCCCCCACACACACACACACACATATATATGGAGGGAAATTTTCTAGTTTGAGTTGATAAGAGACTGTAATGTTTGCTTGGGGTATCAGTAAAAAAAGACACACTCACACACACATAAGATATACACATCCATAGCACTGCCACTCGAGAATTCCACTTCACTGCGTATTGATCGGGCAAACAGCTGTGGGAAAATAACAGGATTATGTCATTAAGCACTGTTGCACTATTGCATCCGAACACAGGCACGCACTCTCACACTTCTCACCGCTTTTAAACAAGCAGCCTATAACCCCCCCCCCCCCCCCCTCCCCCGTCCTTGTGCAGTTTAATGGTTAACCCTCGTAAACAGACGGGGGATGCGGTACGATGACAAAGACGGGCACGATTTCACATTGTGATAAGGTTCGTCAATCTGATAAAAACCTCCGGAAACTTCTTTCGGTGGATAATCTTCATCATAAGAAGATGACCTACTGCCACACATATGGAAAACAATCACCGGCTAACACTGCGGATAACACACGCAAACACATGCTTGTGCAAACACACTATCACAACACAGAGGTTTCAGATTGAGAGCAGATTAGTGTCATGCTCTCGCCCGGTGTCAGCGCACATGTTGAGTGTGTTAGTAATCAGGGATATTTCTATGATCACTCCTGCTTTTGTGTGTGTGTGTGTGTGTGTGTGTGTGTGTGTGTTGTATTTTCACTTTAAAAAACTCCCAAAGTGAAAACATATGACTCCTCACCTTTATGAGGGACTATTAAGGTTTAAGATTAATATTAGAATAGTTTTAGAATGGAGTTTATGGTAAGGTTTAGGTGAGATTAGGGGTAGCAGATGAAGGCTTTTTACAAGCATTGTAAAACGCCTGTATGCATGCATGAGCGTGTGTTTCGGACATGAAAAATGACACAGTGGCCCAGAGTTCATGGTTTTCCCCGGGAGGTATGATATGTGTGTGTGTGTGTGTGTGTGTGTGTGTGTGGGTTGCCTTAGTCAACAGGATTTGCTGCATGTGACCACACTCTCTCTTTCTCTCTCTCTCTCTATCTCACACACACTCACACTCACACACACACACACACACACACACGAATTTGAATCCTTTTCACATAAAGCCAACCAGCGTTTTCCCAGACCAATCAGGAATCGAGGGGCTGCAGCTTCGGATGAACGTATTTCTTTCCGTGCTGCATTATATTACGGAGCCGTTGTGATGAATGATGCCTCGCTAGCTATAAATTTCTGGAAGCAGAAAATGTTCTCCCTTTCATATGCCGACGCGAGCTGCTAACTAGGGCCCTCCTGCTCAAATTTACAACAGTGCATCGCTGCATTGACTCCAGGCTCCGTGTGTGTGCGTACGTGCACGTCCACTGTGCGAGTGTCTCTGGCAAGGGTTTGCATATGGAAGTGTTTATTTCCTTTCTCTCAGCAGGAAGTTGGACACCCCTCCTTTTCTTGCCCCAACCATTCTTCCACCTTTGTATTCTCTGACAGCGGTGGAACGACTTCACTTCCTTCAGGAAAGATCTGCGGCTTCGATTTCAGGGCGTGTGTTTGTACGTACGCGAGTGAACGAGAGCCAGAACGAGGGAAAGATAGAAGTCCCATATGGAGAGTATAAGCATCCTGCCTGCTCTGAGCTGAGTTTGTGTTTATGTGCGTCGATGCCCAGCTTAAGCTCTGGAGGGACACTCGGTTAGGAACTAAATAGACCATTAAATGATGTCTCACTAATGCAGAGCTTGTTGTAATCCCACTAAAGAGACACATATGCACACGTGCGCCGTCTTTTCTCTTGTTTTACAGAAGAATCGCCTTTATTTTCCCAATTAGCTCGAGTGTAGGCCGTCGTAATGAGTGTGAATGGGAATTGGTCACACTTGGCACTTACAGTTACACACTCTGTCAGAGGAGGAGAAAGGACAACTAATTTACGATAGTGAGGTTAGTAGGGCGGGGGAGGTGGCGAGGCTTTTCCTTTGAACGCTGCTCCGATGCGGTCTCCTCAAATTGTATACAGTTACAGCACACACACAGAAGACGAGTATATGTTCTGAAGTTTTCGACACGGTTGACAAGAGTTCTTAAAAAAGAGTCCCGAACACCAGGGAACGTCTTAACGACTTAAGACAGACAGACAGTTCGATTACGAATTACTGTTTTTCCTGAGTGACCTTTTTTTTATAATGTTCTGCACTGGAAAGAAAAAGCTTCTGTGTGGTTTTCTGACGCAGCTGTTGCTATTATAGCTGTTGTAGATATTTAACCAAGGATGTGGGACATAGAGATCATTGACATTTTCCCCCCGGAGACCCTTTCAGTCTAACTCTGAACCAGTTCTAAGTAAATCTGTCAACACTCTCTTTCCTCAGCGGTCACTTCATGAGGATTTGTAGCATAGAGTCATTTAACCACGCTTTGCTTTTTTTTCCCCATCTGTCAAACTGTGAAATGATGAGTTCCCCACGGGCATCAGAACACACAGGAAAATTAAAGCTGTAAGCCTTAATATCAGAGAGCCTGTGGTTCAATAACTAAAGTAACTGTTAACTAGGCCTGCACGATATCAGCAAAATGTGCGATGTGCGATCACACTGTTCAATATTGCGATGACGATATGACTTGCGATAAATAAGAAAATATTTAAAGTTTGCATACAGTTCCTGTCTCTTTCAGATTTTCAGCTTTAAAAGATTCCCTGCTTTTAGGTACTCTAAAACACTGAATAGCTGATTGTAATTACCGCAAATTCCGGACTACAGAGCGCACCTGATTAAAAGCCGCATGCTCTAATTTTAGAAAGAAAATCAATTTTGTACTTGTACAAGCCGCACCGGATTTTAAGCCTCAGGTGTCCCACGTTGTAATATGAGATATTAGCTATGGTTGGTCTGGCGATGCCTGACAGCCATCACGCATTTATTGTGTATTATTTTATCATTATTAAGGCAAAAGAACTCAATTTATGTCCATGGACATTGTAATGAATAGGATATATGCTTAATATTAGTTTGCATACAGCGTGCTGCATGGACTTCAATACATCTGCTGCACCGCTGCTATCACAATTATCAAATGCTAAGTTTCTACAGTCTGTGACTGTGACCCTCATAAAAGTAATATTTTACAAATCTGCATTCTATAAACTAACGAAATTCGTTAAAGTAAGTAATTTGGCGACTTCTAAGTCATTAAACTAAGTCTTACTTTTACTGGAGTAATCTACCTCGTTGGCACCTGTCATTGTACGTCTTGCTTTGAATTAAAACTTACCTACTGAGCGAACTCTCCCGTTCTCTCCTATGAACGAGTCGGACGACAACGTGTATCAACCATGAAGCAAAGTGAAAAAATAATAAAGTACGTAACAGCCGCATCATATGATTTTCTTCGAGTATTTTCCATGTTGATGAGAGTCAGTACAAATGACTGATTTACAATAATAAAGCGTGCTTGATTTATCACACAATTTCATTGGACCTCTGTGAACTACTCATCAATTTTATTGGTCTACTGTTACAAGGCAAAATGTTTTGGACGCCACGAAAAAAAAAAAAAGTGTGCGTGACCAATTTATCGCATTACAGACCAGCTTTTGCGATGGGTTCATCGCGAACGTTCACATCGCAATGACGATGAAAATTCGATTAATCGTGCAGGCCTACTGTTAACCTAGCCAAAGTGTAAGAGGAGTTGACAAATCTACTCAAAAGGCCTTCACTTATTCCCACACTGTCAGTCAAACTAGCTTGTTAGCATAATCTCCCAGCTCGGAAGGTAAGGTGGCGCTCAGTGTTAGCATAATTAGCCTCCAACCTCAGAACAGTTGAATATCTTAATAAAATACTTTTGAAATGAAGCATTTAAACCTTAAAAAAGGCATGTTGTCCCATTCACTTCAGTTTTATAATGCTATGCCTTTTTTAACAGGCTATGCTACACCTGTCATTCAGCAGATAGTCTTTAGCAATGCTACTAACTTTGTTGGGCTGCATTTAGGCACAACTTTGAGCTAAATGCTAACTGTAGCATGGCACCATGTGCCAATATTTAGCTGCAGGTATAATGTTTGCTATCTTAGTTTAGTACATTAGCATATTATAATTAGCTCTGAACACAAAGTATAGTTAGGGATGATGAGGATGTAATTAGTTTAATGGATATTAGCTAAACATTTAGTCAAATTTGTATTTTAGCTTGATGTTTGTGCTAGGTGAAAAGGTAAGGGAAACACCCAAGTGATTGAAATTCATCCAGAGGGTGACATGAATGTGAGTACCATATTTCATGGCAATTAATCCAACTGCTGTTAAGATATTTCAGTCTGGACCAAAGTGGTTGACCGACCAAACAATAGACCCCAAAGCTATGCCGCTACAATGACTAAAAATAACTTGCAGTACCCGGTCAACCTTTTAAACAATGAGTGTTATAAATGTCAGTAGCTGAGTGGTGAACTGTTGTACCAAGACCTCCACTTGCTGTCACATCAGGAGTGGCTGATATCTCACAGCGGCTCTGCCAGCCTTCACTGTACGCCGAGTCTTAACAATGTTTGAGCGTAGGCAGTTCTGTGTTATTTTGTTCCGTGTTAAGTCAGAAATGGGATCATGTGCACGCCTGCAGATAGCGGTGGTGTGTGTGCATGTATGTGTACCCATTTTGTGCGCCAGACAGGCTGACGTGGCCAAGTCTCTCTGTCAGCTCTGCTGCTGTTAAACTGGGATGAGACGCGGTTATGCCTCCAGCGGGCATGACTAGGATGCAAAATGATGGGGATTGGTAGTGGCTGTGGGCATTATTAATATGGTAGAGACTAGACCCAGTTGCAAGTGGATGTGCCCAAGAAAAATGCAGCTAGTCTCTTAAAAAGTTGAAGGTTTTTATAACTTTTTTCCTAAATTCAGCAGGGACTTCTGCACAAGGAACCATACATTTTTAATCCGGTTTTTGTCTGTATTTTGCAGCATATGTGATGTATGGAGACACAAAATGGGGGGAATATACTTGAAAGCTTACATTGAGTTAATTTGTCATCGCTAAAAGCAAATCATCAGCTTGTTATCTGCTTAGCTGTGTTCACACCCAGAAAATCTATACTTTATTTCTCAGGCTCATGCAGATATAAAGGCCTTTTTTCTTTTCCCTTTCCCCAGTCTGCTCCCTTCTCTTCTTTACCTTTTAATAACATTCTGGTTAAGGCCTTTGGGCTCTGTTTACACAAATCCCATTAATGTAAAGTCTTTGGGAAGCTTACTCACGCACATTCATGTGCTCACGCAGACAAAACAAGGGAGCATCCACAGGTTTAGAGAACAGTCTAGCCCTGATTAAGAGGATTTAGAAACGAGTCTGTCTGTTTGTCCGCGGCAGTGAGCACACAACACACCGCCACACGCACGCACAAGCACGCACAAGCCCAAGCTCCCAGGGTCCTCCTGCAGTGGCAATTATGCGGCACACACAATGCCTTTGCTGAGCCTCACTCCTCCTCCTACTCTTCCATCTTTTCTCGCTTTATTCATCTTGTCTGCTGTCTTTATCTCTCCCCTCGAAAGTCTTCATCTGTTCTCTCCACACACACATTGTCATGAGAATATGGGAATTGTGACGGCTCTTATTAAGAGGCAGCGTCCCCCACCCACCCACCGTGTCCTTTTCCTGCCTGAGTCTCCTAATAAAAAAAGAATTGTCCAACAGGTCACTTCACAGCCATTACGGATGACAATGTGTGGCAAAGTGCTGGAGACAGTTTCATGTGGGTGGCAGGGAAGGCAGAGCGTGGTGGCTTATGGGTAAAATAAATTATCTGAGGAAGATTTGAAGCAAAGGAGGACAGACTGGTAACATGTGTTAGCATTTGTGGTTAGGAAATGAGGTATCTGCTGAAGCGTCGGCGCTCCTTTTCCGGAAGTATTACGCTAATTATGCAGTGATTCAGGCGCTTCACTGCATTTATACTCCTCGGGAGAGAAAAACTACCTTGTGAAAACTTTGCGAATAGTAAAAAGTATTCCTGCGTGAATGGCGAGCATACAGTTAAAAAAAAAAGTGGCCTGCAGGTCCCCTCTACCCCCATCTGGAAATATCAGCCTGTGTGACGGTGACTAGCAGCGAAACAGCCTTGATTGAGAAAGCATGTGTGTCCTGCGGTTAAGCTGGAAGCCTTCAGGACACCAAATGGCTGTGGTAATCTCTTATGATGGCAGGGGAGATATGGTTGTGTCATCAACTTCGCAGGTGGCCTCTCCCAGCTCTGATGGATGCTCAGTAATAACCGGTTAGGAGTTAAGGGCCAAGCAACACTGTGCGTAACGGCTATCACAACTGTTTGACATACCCGTGTCGGAGAGCGCCGGGCTACTCTGCTGCGACGACCACACATCAGCTGTTCTTGATGACTGCGCTTAAGCCGGGCATGACTCAATCACCACAGATCCTGTACTGAACTGCTCCCAGTATTAATCACAGTAGTTTCATACCTCCTCAGCTTAGTGGTACATACCCTAAATGATTCAGTTCATGGAGCGGATTCTTTACCTTTTGGTGTGGCTGTGGCTCAGGAGGTCGAGCGGGTCGTCCTCTAATCAGAAGGTCAGCTGTTTGATCCCAAAGTGTCCTTAGGCAAGATAATTAACCTCCTAATTGCTCCCGATGGTTGCACCAGACCTTGCATAGTAGCTTGCCGCCATCAGTGTATATATATATGTGTGTGTGTGTGTGTGTGTGTGTATGTGTGTGTGGCCATTTACCATTTGGTATGCTACATAAAACACGACTCCAGGCTTTATCTGATTGTGCTGAAGGGGAACATGAGAAGGTAGAGTGCTTTAGTGAACTAGGTGCCAAAGTGGGAGGAGAATAGTTGTCAAATGTGTTTCATAGCCGGTGCTTTCTGAATACAATTGTCCCTATTCTGTATAGTTTCAGTTCAGCTCTGTGTTTGGCTGTTGAGCGTTAGAACTCGTAGACTGTACCAGGGGGGACATGTCTGAACCGCTCAAGGAGTCGAGGTGAAAGTAGCACGCAGAGACCATTTAGTCTCCAGCATTTAAAGAAATACAACAAAGGCCTCAATTTTGATAAAGTTCAACTGATCTTTATATAATTCTCCAAACCCTCTCTGTAATTTGAGTGTAGTTTAAGTTCCATGTGACACACGTGGTCTTGCTTTGTATCAGCGTCTGTGGGCAAAACACTGAAGATGTGGGCACACCATAATATTCTATCATCACCTTCGTAATGACTTTTAATGAGGGCAAAGGCTAACTGAAATTGCTTTTGACCTGTCGCTCATAGTAACAGGGATATTTGCACACAGCACAATATAATATGTAGTAGAAAATGGTCAAATAATACAATAACACAATAAGAGTTTTGTCTGACCCAGTTTCTCATGTGGATGCATACAACTGTAAAACCACAGTCAGGCTCACGCTGTAGCTCAGTAGCAGCAGGCAGGCAGGCACCATGGCAGCACACTGTCCCGCTGTCCCGCTGTGTGTGTTTATGTGTGTGATAGTGAAACATAAAAGGTCACTATGGATATGAGCACCTAAAGGTCAGAACACGTACAAAAACTATAATAGAGACGCTTTGTCCTCATTTTTCACATGGCGGCATATACTCAATTACTGTACAGGCTTCATTAAACTGGCACAGTGAGTAAAATGTTACAGCTTACTGATAGAATCTTAATTAGACAAGCAGACACTAATTAGCAAAGACAGGGAGAGGATTGAGTCTTAATTAAGAGGTCACCGGTGTCCATCTTCAGTCTCCACTGCTGGCATCAGTCGCAGATGTTGAGGCTCTTGAAGCGATGTTTACGCGCCACACGCCACACGCCACACTTTCCATAGCACACACACACACACACACCCAAAACCATCATCTAACTTTTTATATGTTATCATTTTAACAGGCAGAGCTGTGAAAGATACATGCTCAGCTTTAGAATCACTTTAACATGCCAGCTGATGGTTTGTTCAGTTTCAGTGACATAAATCATTGAGTTATTGTGAGACTTACACTTTTATGAAAGCAAGTAAATGTTGCTTGACAATGGTTCATATTATTCTTGGTTAGTATTATAGTATTTTCACTCTAAATTTTCCACACCTTGACAATGATAATTATCCTCTTCTTGAAGATGAGAGGCTGTGTTGTACCTTCACCATGACTCTCTTTTATTACCCTCGTGTCAGGCTCCTGTGTCAATTTGATATCACATAAAATCCGCTCCCTCCAACAGCAGCGCTTGTTGTATGAGATTGGGCACAGTTTTCAGACGAACACTGTTTTAGTGCATTTGCTTCAATAACTGAAGAAGTCGTAGTACTGTAAGACATACCAGCCTCTCTTGAGCATCTCTTTATGCCTCGGAGCTGGAAGAAATATGAAGACAAAGAGTGTTATCTCAGAATCAAATGTTACTCAATGACTGTTTAAATATTTTAGTAGGGATACTTCTTGTTTCTTACCTTCTCCAATGTACATGCATCCTTATCCTAAGAAATACTGAGCTGAGCCAGACCGATATATCACCATCGGTCAACCGATATTATAGGCCGATATTGACCTATCTCAGATATATCGGTAATGGCATGTCGTCTGATATTGACCGTTATTTTTTTTATGTTATAAAGGCAATGTTTTATGTGAATTTGATCCTTTTTAATTCAAGTGTAATATATACATTTTTTTTGTTGTTTGTTTTAATATTTATAGGAATTTATGATTCCCAGTGAAGATTACAGTTTCAGTGCACTGTGTTTATAGTTGAACTGTAAACTATCATGCCTGCATTACATATCACAAGGGTTTGATAACCATATCCCAAAAAATGTACGTTTTATATACATATTCTTTATATTTAAAATTACCGGCCGATATATCTATCAGAATTGTTTCATTCCCTAATAAAGGTATTGGCCCCAAAAATCCAGTTTGGGCCGGGTCCTATAACTGAGTCAAATTGCATTCCTAGGCTGCAGTGAATAAAATGCTTTGAGACAGAGGAGCTTTGTTTTATAGTCTAATTGTAGTAAGCAGAAAATGCATTTCTCACATAAAAGTTATCAACAATGTCTGAACTGAACCAGTCCAGCCTTTGTAGTTGCAAAACAAATTAAAATGCTAACCACTAAAATGCAAATGTCCTTTTTTACATTACATAACACATGCCTGTGCTGGAAAAAAGAAGCTCCACTACTAAGCTGCAGGTCTCTCAGACAGTAATGAATGACAGTAAGACAAGCGTGGATAAAGGTCTCCTGGACACCATGACGAGCCTGATCTGATACCCATATGGAGACGCTGTCATACAGGAGCATTATGACTTGACACACACACACTCCTGGGCTTGTCATCATGCCTGTATTTTCACTCTGTCAGCAGCACACTGACCCAGCTGTAGCAGGTCCTGATGGAAGGTTTGTGAAGCTGAGGTCAAACCACCACACATAGCATCCAGCTGATGTTATTTGCAAGGGTTTTTTTTTTTTTTTTTTTTTTTTTACATTTTTTTTATGTGGGCATCATGTGATTTTTAAATTCCTTTTTTTTAAGCAGTGTTTTGGGTCAAATGAGCAGGATTGTGTGGGCTGAATTCCAGTTGAGTAATTCCCCACGACAATCACTGAAGCTTTAGACACACACACACGCACACACACGCACACACACACACACACACACACATACAGAGACAGAGACAGACATACACTCTCATGTAAAGTTAAATATCCATGCCCTCAGGATAGACATGTAAACTTAATAGATGGAGATATTTTTTCTTACATTTGCATGCAGGGATATTGTCCTGCTCTCTGACTCACACACACACACACACACACACACACACACACACACACACACACACACAGACACACACACACAGACACACACAGACACACACATACGCACAACACAGTTTCCCTGCACTCTGCACTGCTCTCAGGAATGCTCTGTTTACATAGCTGGGACTGGCCCACATCAGTATTTTAGTCTCTCAGGTGTCTGCTGTGTGTCACTGACAGTTATTTTATAGACCCTCAGTATAGCAAGCTCTCCTTTCATTTATGGGAGGACACGGCAGCTTAAAGACACAAGAGACGCTTAGCACTATGACTGAATCATACTTCAGAATTAATGTCATTTATTTATATAGGAAATCTTTTTTAGAAAAAGTTTCAGGCTCTGTTGAAAAATGTTTTCTCATTGAATTTCTTCGAAAATATCTCCACGGTGACAAATACACATCCTCAGCAAATACACACACACACACTGACTTTCCCACTTTTCTAAAAACCCTGTACTTTCCTACACCGGCATCATTTGTCAGCGGGTGGAGATAAGATTGGGCCGGTCTATACAACAGCGACTCGTATTCCTGCAGATAACCTATCACGCTGGCGAATGAGGGCCACACTGATTTGTCACACGGTATTAATCGGAAATGAATCTCCATAGCTGAGCTCTCCATTGTAAAAGCAACATTAACACACTCTTTATTATATTATCTCTCTCTATCTCTTTCCACCCCCCCCTCCCTCCCTCCCTCCATCCTCTCCTCCACTATTTTTTTTTGATATCCCCACTCGATGCACCTTGCTATGAAATGACAGCTCCTGTACTGGTGATGTATTGCACCAATCTGTTTAACACACAGAGAAATCACCTATGTTCTTAAAAACTCATTGATGCAAATAGGCAGAAGATTGCCGGCGAACACAGACGTCCCTCCTATGTCCTCGAGCTCCAGCGGGCTCCAAGAGCTCATAAATTAGACAAGGAATCTAATTTCCCTGTGGGGCTCTTACAGGCTCCGTGTGCTCGCAAGACACACTGTTTCTTTTCAGGGCCGGCTGATTTCTATTCTTCTTGATGTAAAAGGGCCCGATAAGGGGACACTTGGAAGTGGATTGTGGCCTAGTTGCTCCGCTGAGTCACCGTGGACAAGCGTGGTACTCGCTTTCTGTCACACTGACTCTGAGTTTTTTTGTTTTTTTTATTTTAGCGAGCGAGCATGACAGGGGTTCGTTCGCAGTCATCTCCTCACAACGCGGAGAGACTGTTTTCGAGTTTATTAAAAGCGTCCAATTGTGTTGGTGTCAAGACTCTTGAGGGTCAGTGAAAGCACCACACACACTCACATGGACACACACACTTTTGAACAATGTTATCACAGAAAAACAGCTGGAAAACTGGAGCGGGAATGACGATGATAAGCAGAGTCATTTTCAGCTTTGTCATGTGTTACCGAGCCCTGCTCTCCTTTTTGTAAAAGGGACTTTTTTTTTTTTTTTGTCTGTTGTTGTTGTTCAGCCTTCTTTTAGTTCCATTCTCCCTATCTTTCACTCCCTACTCTTAATTCCTGTGTGTCACTTCCTCAAATCTCTGTCGCCTTTTGTCCACAGCGCTCTTTGTTCTGGTTTGAACTCAGAGGTGCCGTTTCCTGCTTCTGTAGGGAAGGGATTTTGACGTGATCTCGAGAACAGGCAGAGCGATCTGACAAGTGTCCGTTGCAGTGGGTGTGGGTGTGTGTGTGTGTGTGTGGGGTGGGGTGGGGTGGGGTGGGGGGGGGGGTGTTTCATTCTCAGCATTCAAATATGAACCAACCAATCAGGTGCGTGTTGATAAAGGTGACTGATAGCATGTTAAACAGTGACTGCCTATCGCTGGGTCATCAGCAGGAAACAGAAACCAGCCTCCTGACCTCACTTTGTTAGTTTTTAAATGGTGTGAATCATATTTGTTTGCTTTATTATTCATGCTCACCCTTTTTTAATCATTAAAGCACAGTGAGTCTCATCTCATCTGACTTCTGATCTCTTTTAAAGGCACAGGTACCTTCCATAACTACATGTGAGCAAAGATTGATTACACACTGCTCAGATTGATTAAATTATGATAAGTTATGATAAATTGTGCTTTAGTGTCAGATTCCTTTTGTATTCACAGGCATGGAAAAAACAAACTAAAGACAAACCATAAACTAGTACAGCACAAGTGATGATATACAGTCACATGTCAGATTCAGAACACACTGCTGAGCTCCTGTGTTCTGCTTTAACAGAGTGAAATGAGTCTAACCCGCAAGACTCTAAATCTTCTGTTAAACGCTGAAACCCCCCCCCCCCCCCCCCCCCCACCACCACCACCAATAAAGCATGAGTAGCAGCAGAGAGTAGAGACAGTAACGCCACCAGTCAGAGACCACAACCTTTTTTCTAAATGAAGTAAGACAAATAGGAGCCTGTAAAAAAAAGACTCCACCCATGCCGACTGTGAGTTGTAGTGTTTATTGGCTCCGTGAGGCCCCGGCCGGTTCTTTGTCCTTTTGGGTAGGAATGGTTGGAATCCTCTACAGCCTGTCGGGGCTGTTTCTCTGTTTATTATCGCAACTTCTCTACTTTGCTGTCAGTTAGCAGCTCAGGAACAATGCCATGTGGGCATTCCTTATGAGTCCACACGAGTTGTCTCAAAACTGAATTGTTAGAGCCATCGGAGCGCATAGCTCAGCAGAGCAAAACAGCTTCTTCTCAATTTGTGAGATGCTGGTGACACAATGGGTTTATTATTTAATAGGGATGCAGTTCATAAGCAATTACTGAATAAATGATAATTGATTAATCACCTTTTAGAAAGCAGTTATGTCATCAAATTGCTGCCTCTGCTCTGAAGTGTGTTGTTGCCATAGCAAAGCCAGTCAGACAGGTTGGGGTGAAACTGCAGCATACCTACGCTGCACCTGTCAGCAGGTGCACTGGGCGGACTCATTGGGGCGGGACAAAGATCATAGATTAAAGGCTGCCGCGTCTCCTGGAAACGTGACCACGCCCGCATACGTCCCTGATTTTACTGCGCCCTCGCTTCCTCACTGGTACATGCAAATTCCTCCCCCGCGGCCAGTCAGACCTCTCTTTACACTAAACATGTGAATCATCTATGACCCAGTTTAAAGTGTCAGACTTAGATCAGTGTGCGGGCGGCACTTAAGAGATTGATCATGTGCTTTTCCACAGTTTGGTCGGACGCGCCTCCACCCTGGTTTAAATACCACACTGGAGCGCTTTCTGTCCCTTCCACTCTTATCCCCTCCAGTTCATCTGAAGAGTGTAAACATGACGTCCGAGGTGATTGGTGTCAGGTGACCTTTCGGTTGCTGCGGCAACGGGGTCCTAAATCCCAAGGCGCCGGTCATCTCCCAGGGGCTTGGCTGATTACTAAATAAAATCTTCCCGGACACACACTCACACACCAACACACACACACACACACACACAGACTTGGAGAGCGGTAGATAAACATTGGTGGGGAGAGGAGAAGCTCTTAGTCTCATGATGTTGCAGGCAGATAACTTTGTTTAGCTGTCTGAGTACAGACAGACCACATTCCTGCCGTCTCTCTCTCCGCACAGGCAGCGAGGTACAACAGCCTTGCTTTCCACTTCTTCTGTGGTCAGTGTTTGCCACAAACAGTAGCGCGTCGGGCATAATCTTCATTCTTTTCAAGCTGGGGGACGATTCACAGGAGTTTATCCCTGTATTTCTTATGTAACAGCCCTACACCACCTGCAAGGCTGTCATTGTCCAATAAAAAAAAAAAAGAAAAAAGAAGTGAATTGTTACTACCAGATGCTTCAACTAAGCAGAGCATGGATATCCACTCGCGGTAGATAGAGCAGAAAACCCCACACACTGATTCATCTGCTCCTGCTGTGTGTGTGTGTGTGTGTGTGTGTGTTTCTTGACATGATGTCTGCAGACAGCTGGCTAGCGAGTATTAGCTACATAGCTGCCTCGTCTGAACAATTGTTATTAATTAGGAACTGAACCACTCATTTGATTTTAGCTGTTTAATTATCCATCAGTTTTGTGTGATTGGCAGTTATTCTATTTTTCATGCATTGATACCAACCAGAAGTCTATTTAAAGATCCTTCAATACTTCATTCAGATACTTTAGAGTAGTAAAAACCTCCCTCCACTACTCTCTGTCATAAATAGAAATATATAGATTTACCTTAAGCCCCCCCCCACCCCCCCCCCCCCCCCCGCCTCCTTTTTTCCCCTCCTAGATAGACTCCAAGCTTCTTCTAATCTATATCACAGAGGCCAGGCCAAAGAAATTAGCATGACAAACTGTCTGATGATGATTTACTTCCCTTATTATTCATGTGGGAATATTTTCATCAAGCACTGGCAAAGCTGGCGCAATTATCCCCGAAGCAACCGAGGAAGCAACCGAGGCATCATTTGTGAATTATTTTTTTGGATAAAAGATGGAAAAGACAAAGGCGAACGTTACAAAATACTGGGCTGCATACACAGGATGTAAGAGGGCAGGAAAAGACATATGGGGGGTGGAGGTGGGTGGATAGTATTAATTTTTCCACAGGAAGATTGTTGCTGGGAAGGTAGTTATATTTGAATACACGTTTAAACAAATGATGTCATAGCTTTGCTCTCCATTGTAAAAGAGCGCAGGGAAAAATGTGTTGCTTTGTTCTCTAAGTAGCCAGACTCTTGACCACAGGCCCTGCATGTGTGTGTGTATATGTGTGTATGCTGGCAATTGTACACAGGCGAACATGCTTGTGTGTGTGTGTGTGGGTGTGTGTGTGTGGTCTAAATACAGCTCTTTACTGTTGCCCAAATCATCGTACGCCAAAAGGCACAAACAAGGTCATAAAAGTGACTTTGTTTGGCCGCTCTAAACATAGAGCAGCTCTATATTTTGATACCATTTTCTTTCCACAGGCGTTTGTTTCTTCGTCGGACGTGAGTCAGAAGCGGGTATGGTATTCAAGCTACTGTTTGCTCACCAAACCGTCAAACCCGGGGTAATATTTTTGTCATTAACACATGTGCCTCGGCCACATGTCGCTGATGTCAACTGAGGTTTCTTTTTTATGATCTCTCTACAGATTTAGTCATGTTTGCTACTTTTCCACAGTGCAGAGTGACTTCAGTACCATGGAAATGTTACCAGCCTGTGTTTAAACAAGGGGTATTCAGTTAAAATTCACTGAGGTCTAATTTGTGAAACTTTCCTCAAGTGAAGTTCCAGAACATCATAATGTGTGTGTTAGTTTTCAGTAGCTTGAAGTAGCATTGTAGGTCCATCAGTATCTGTGTCTAGTGGCTAGATTGTAGATTGAGTGTCTAATAAGTACAGTAGAATTCATTTATTAGTATTTACACTCAACTTGTGGGATAAGAATAAGATGAATACATTTTCAAGATGGCATTTCAAAATAAAGTGCTTCGTTTTAGAAAAATAAAAAATCCTTTTTACTTTAAGCTCAACTTAAACTTTTTTCCGTGTGTATCTCACTGACAGTTGAGTCTCTCCAAGTGTCCGAATCATGGTCCGAATGCCCGGATTTGAATGGCTCATTAGCATAACATGACATGATTGACTATGCACTTTTACCGTAATAGCTGGAGAAGCTGGGCCTGTTAAAATAGAAACGCTCTGACAAAATTTAACAATCCTCAATCCCGGATAGGATAGCAGTCCGCCTTTTAGTGACCTCTGGTTTAGATGTTTCAGCACCATGATTTGCCCCAGTAAATGTGTGGGAGAGGTCTTCCATCCAAACTGTAATCCACTCACCTTTTGTTTTCTTTTTTTCTCAGTTTTGGCAGCTAAAAAAAACACACACACACACACACACACACACACACACACACACACACACACACACACACACACCAGCCTTGCTAAACATTTCCCATCTGCCTTTGACACTCAGATGAATTAGAGCAGACACAGGAAGAGAGGCTGGATCAGAGTTTTTCTAATTTGTTTGTGTGTGTGCGTGCATGCATGTGTGTGTGTGTGTGTACCTGCTCATCTGGTCCGTGCCTCTGACTTGTTTCTGCCCTGCTAAGCGCCAGCTGTACAGGGAGATATTTTCAGTGTACCTGACTGTGGGAGGAACGCTCAGTACCGCAGCCTAGGTCAACCTCAGAGCTCCATCACTCTATTTATAGCCCAATGACTGACAGGCAGAGGACAATGTCGGTCTGATTGAGGTATAGGATGAATGTTTGTGCATTTTTATGTACAATAGAGACAACACAATGAATTGTAAAACATTAGTTCCTTCCTTTTTATAATGTTATATATCCTTCGATAGAAATGTGACCCCTTGTACCTCAGATGCTTCAGATTCCTTGCTGACAAACAGGTTGAGCTTCAACAGATGGAGGAATGTCATCGTCTGAAATGGATGCACACTACAGCGTTTGATGGTTTGTTCTCATGACAAAGTCGGCTTCTCCAGATGTTCCGACTGCAAACATCTGTTACCCTCGACAAGACATGCAGATCGCAACCAACAGTATTGTAATATGGATTGTAGAATCTTATTAATATTGAAATTCTTACTGAGTTTTTAGCCTGCGTTTTCATGCCTGGCTACAGCTACACCACATTGAAACATTACGACGCCCTCTTCCACTGTGGGAGCATGTAATTTGCAGTTTCTTAAACGTTTTAATAGAATAACAAGCTGACACCCAAGTCGCCTTTTTAGCTGTCTCTCTCCTGGAGGTTGGGTCGTGGGAACCAGAGAGGAGATGTAGAGATTGCCTAATTTTGCTCTCATTAACA